>NC_083337.1:131276263-131472726 GCF_019175385.1 Lycium barbarum | reverse complement strand
ATTTGAGTTGAGGAAAATATTTGAAACAGATGATATCAATTCAAACTAAAATATAATAAAACGGAGACCAAACTGAAGATGACCACTTAATTACGCTTTTTTAATCTTTTCCTCCGTTATTTCTCTCTTCTTCTTCTTTTCTTTCTATTCGTTTGTTAAAAAAAATATCGTTTTTTACAAAAGTAAATACATATCTACCTTTTATTTTCAACATAAAAGGTTACGTTTTAAACTTTAGTTACAGTACCTATTGAAATTTGCTTACGTGAGAAAATTATTTATATTTTTTAATCTTTGCTTGAAACTCTTTCATTATCTTTGTTTACTTTTGCAATTTCAAGCATGATGCTTATCTTTTAGCTTTTAGTAAGCAACAATCACATTATTAAGATTTACAGAGAGAGATAAATGGTACCTCCAGAAAGAGTCCGGAGCCAAAATGGCTTATTTTTGCAGCCATTAGCCCAAAATAGGATGCGTTTTTTTTTTAATATCAAAATGGGTATTTCGTTGGATAACCAACGAAATACCCACACAACACTGTTCCGGTGCCGAACTAATAAGTTGCATTTCGCTACGCAAAATGTAACAATTTTTTTTTTTGTTGCACTTCGTGAATTAATGAACGAAATAGGTTTTTTTTTTTTTTTTTGTATTTCGTGAATTAATGAACGAAACTGGTTTATTTATTTATTTTTTGCATTTCGTGAATTAATGAACGAAATATGTTTTTTTTTTGTATTACGTGAATTAATGAACGAAACTGTTTTTTTTTTATTTTGCATTTCGTGAATTAATGAACGAAATAGTTTTTTGTTTTTGTATTTCGTGAATAAAAAAATGAAATATGATTTATTTTTATTTCGTTTATATAAAAACGAAATAGGAATATATATATATATATATATTTGTATTTCGTTTTTTTTTTTTTTTTTTTTGCATTTCGTTCATATACCCTTTTTCTGCTCTCCACTTTTACCCTAGATTATTTTACCTTATCCTCTCCATTCTCCATTTTTCCTTCTCCATTCTCCATTCTCCATTCTCCCTTCTCCATTTTCCATTCTTCCTCTACCTGCATTCTTTCTCTTCATCCGTTCTTCATTCTTTTCTTCTTTTTCTGCTAATCCTATCACAAGGATTCCTCAACTTTTGCTCCATAATCTTCTTCAAATTGAGATAATTTATTAATTTTATAAGTTTTTACATATATTTTTTGATTTAGTCATTATAAATTAGTTCACATTTATTTTTTTGATTTATTTATATCTTATACTTAGTGTAGTAGACTATAATAAAGAAAACAAAAGTTACAAGTTTAATTAATCAATAGTTGGTAATTTCAGTCGTTGCTTCAATTAAAAAAAACTTTTAAAAAATGTTAGTAGAGTTTATTGGTCAACGAACTACAATTAAAATACTAAAAAGATCGTTGAAGCTACTGATTAAAAAAGTATAAATTTATATTATAAAATGTTCTTTTAGTTAGTCATTTTCATAGGACAACAGTTAAAAAAAAGATGAAGAAATTGTGAGGAAAGTAAGATTGTTAAATATAACATAAAGATATTTGTATCATTTGTTGGGTCATTTTCTATGTTCAAATTGTGACTAGTCATTGGAGATTATTTTCTGTTGATAAGCATGAAGAATTTTTAATTTTCAAATTAAAAGTATAAGATCAAGAAACTGTGAGGAAGTTGGAGTTGGTTTTGAAGCTAATAGACAAAAATAGCATGTTCCTTTTTTTTAATACCAAAATAGGTATTTCGTTGGATAACTGACGAAATACTATTCCGATCCGGTAAAAAAAAAAATTTAACTGTCCTGGCATCCCCTCTCCAGTCATATGCTTTGTTTTAAATAGAAAAGAAGTAGTTATAGGTAAGTTGAATACTATTATGACAATTAATTATGAGCTTAACCAAAAGTTTAATTACAAAAAAAAAATATATATTCATCCTATTTCATTGGTATATGAATGAAATAAAATATATATATATATGTATGTATTCCTATTTTGTTTTTATATAAACGAAATGAAAATAAAATTATTTTCCTATTTTTTTTTATATAAACGAAATACAAAAATACAATTATTTTTTATCCTATTTCGTTTTTTAATACACGAAATGCAAAAAAAATAATAATTATAATTTCCTATTTCGCTGGTATATCAACGAAATACAAAAAAAATAAAATATATTTTATCCTATTTCGTTGATCTACCAACGAAATGCAAAATATATATATATATATTCCAATTTCGTTTTTAGATGAACGAAATAAAAAAAAATCATATTTCGTTTTTTAATAAACGAAATACAAAAAAAAAATATACTATTTCGTTGATATACCAACGAAATGCAAAAAAATAATAATTATTTTTCAATTTCGTTTTTATATGAACGAAATAAAAAAAATCATATTTCTTTTTTTATTAAACAAAATACAAATATATATATATATATATATATATACTATTTCGTTGATATACCAACGAAATGCAAAAAAAAAAAAAAAATTGTTACATTTCGCTACAAGTGTAGCGAAATGCAACTAAATATTCCGGCTATGAACAGTGCTAATTGTGGGTATTTCGTTGGATAACCAACGAAATACCCATTGTGATATAAAAAAAAAGGCAGCCTATTTTGGGCTATAAGCTCCAAAAACAAGCCATTTTGGCTCTAGACTCCCTCGAGAAACATTATGAGAAAATGCGAAAAAGATAATCATGCCTCGCAATGTTGAAGACAATATTGTTACCAAGACTTTCAAGTTGTGCCTTAAACTACATACGTAACATTATGAATTTAAAACAACAATTATAACAAATTATCGACATCATCATTCTACACATTTTTATTATTATAATAAGAATATCTAAAGAGCGTGAAATTGCAGGGGAATAGGAAGATGGACATACCTCCTGCCATTAGTTCGATATCATCATCGGCACCTGCCATCAATTCAGATGGGTCTTTCAAACACTGAAAAATCCTCATTGTGATGACTTTTGGTGAGACGCTCAAGTAAAGACAAAGCGATTTTTTTTCTTCGAAAAGTTAGACAGAGAAAAAGAATATTACAAAGGAAGAAAATGTTCATCTAAGTAGAAACGTTTACCCGCGAAACCTCAGCAAAAGAAGCTTCAATTCAGTCATTATTCCAAAGCTTCAGCATGAGCACCACAACCAAGTGAAATGTTTTTGGTTTAATAAAGATGGACTTCTCAATTCCCAAATCTGTTGAGTGGGAAAACATTGGTCAATTTTGCCAGAGATTAAGATTAAGATATAAAGAATGATGCAAGGAGCCCGAGTCCGCGACTTTGTTAGTCTAAATAAAATAAAATAAAAACTAACACAAAAAAAAAAAAATTACATTGTTTACCCCGGATTCGGATAATCAATTAAATTTGTGAATGGGTATAGGATATGTGTTTTGTTCTTGATGTGTATTAGGGGGGAAAAACAAGTATTTGGGAGCTCCTTAGTGAAACGGCTAATGACGATAGTTTGCTAGTGATACGAGCGTTAGTGAACAAAGTATGATATTAGATGGATGGAATGCAATAATAATAATAACCGTGGCTTTGGCCGAATCAAACAATGAGAGAGATTGTATATATGAATTTTTCTACTACAAGTGTTCTTGGAAAATAAAAGTGACCAACCCCCCTAAAGGAAGGGGACATGCCCTATTTATAGTGACACTCCCATGGTTCTCATACAATATGAGTTAATAAAATAACAATAAAAAGGACTGCTCTACACGGATTTGGTGGGATTAGACTGACGGCGCCGTCTGACACACGCATGGTAGGTAGTTGACCATGACTGGACATTACTAGCGCGTGACCCGTCTGCAACGGCCACACGGACAAACGGTCACTCGGACCAATGGCCATGCGGACCAACGGCCATGAAAGCCCGAGTCCTCGGGCTTGGCCGTTTCAACGGTGCAGAGGACAGATCAGTCGGTGCCCTTGCTCAGCTTCGGCCCAGGCATTGTTTCGGTCAAGGGCGAGTAGCCTCGGGCGCATTACTATTCCTTCCTCCGGTTCCCGTTCCACCGGTTTGGCTCACATCCGGTTTTTACCGTATACAGATAGCCCCACACTTCCCGGATCTGCGATCTATCGGAGTAACGGGAAGTGGATAATTCCCGAAAACCGGTGGTCCCGGCAGCTCGTCATTGTCTTCTTATTTTGGCGGGAACGGTTGCGTAATGCGTCCCCTTTTATCGGCCACGTGTCCTGCTCCGGATGGCTCGTCTCTGTCAACCGCCTTTTTCACATCATTTCAAGTCACTTCGAATTAATGACGGGACACGTGGCGCCGCTTGATTGGCCGTCCTCGGTAACCGCTCTTCTTCTTTGCCTATATAGGGCCCTTCACCTCCTCATTTTTCCATTTTCACGCATTTGCTCTTCTTCAACTCCACTCCATTTTCTGCACCTTTTCATCTTCACCACACACAATTAACTTCCCATTTGATCTGCTGCTGTTTCATCGATTCGCACAGTGTGCAAAAAGAACCAATTCTGCTCCCCTTGCTTTTAGTTATTACTAGTCTCTTCATCTTTCTTAAATCCCTCTATTGGGCCTTCCTTCTTTCTCATCATCACGATGTCTGAATCCACTTCTCATGATGCTCCACCGGTACGTCCCCAGGGGCCGAGCCTGCGACCCCGGTTAAATTCGAGCCCACGGCCTCGGATATCATACCGGCTAAATTCAACTTTAACAAGGACCTTGAGGTCGAGAAGCCTTCCTCCGTTTCAGACATGGGATTTGACGTGAGGCGGTATCCCTCATCTATCACCAAGGAGAGGCTCGACATAGTCCGGGCCGATTGCGGGTGGGACACCCGTCCGGTTCGGGTTTTCGCCCCCGGGCCAGATGAATCCGTTATCGACCATCGTGAAGGGTTTTTGTATGTTTATACATACCCCTTCACTCTCAAACTCGACGCCCCGGTGGACCCGGTCATTCTCGACATGTGCTGGGTTTACGGCGTTATATTGGCTCAGATCGGCCCAAACGTTTGGAGGGTCGTAGCGTGCCTCCGGATGTTGGCCAACAATGCCGAGGAGGAGTTCACACTGGCCCATCTGATACGCCTTTACTCCCCGAGGCTGTTCCGGGGTGGCGTAATGAAACTGGCCAAGCGGAGCCGGAACCAATTCTTCTCGAAAATGGATGAAGATCGAGACCGGGGATGGTTGGAGCGATATGTCCGGGTGAAGACCGAGGACATAATTCCAGCCAAGCACATGCCCTTCCCGGAGAAGTGGAATAACAAGCGTAAGCCCGAAGTCTCGAACAATTGCGTTAGTATTGCTTCGTCAAATTTCGATTCTGCTTTCTCACCGTTTCTTTCTTACTTTTTCCAGCCAATGGGTACGTTCCTCCGGTCATCCGGAATCTGAACGATTGGGTCACCGTGCTCCTCGCCCAGCATCCCTACGACGACCGGACATGGGCTCACCTGTCTCGTGGCTGATGGATTGCCCAAAATCACGGTAACCTTCTATTTTTATTCTGCTGCATTCCCCTTTATTCGTTTCGTCCTTTGACCTTTGCTAACATTTTGTCTTTTTAGGTTTGCCTAAGGGCTCGGTAGCAACTAGATCGGAGTCGGGGACCGCCCCTCCGGCACCGGCGCCCGAATTCGACACAGCGGGTTCTTCCCGTGTCCTCTCCGATGCTGCAAAAAGAAAGCGGCCCTCCGAAAAGGGGCAGACGTCGAAAAGGAAGAAGGCAAGGAGTGTTGCTCGTCCTTCGAGGGAAGAGACAGAGCCCGACATCATTGTTCGGAGAGTCGACTCCGTTCCCACCGTGGCTTCAATACCGGAGGAGGCGGTCTCCGTTCCGCCCCTTCCTTCCGTCGGCGAAGGCCTCTTGGTTCCTGTTCCACATTCAGGTGCGGAAGATATACTTTCACTAGCTCCTCTTCGGTCGATTGACTTTGTCGACATTTCAGGTAAAACTTCTTCGGAAGATGATCCCCTTCAAAGAAAAAGGTCTGGGGGAGCGGTTGCTGTTGAAGCCGATATAAGGACTGCCCCAGTGCCGGAGTGCGAAGCCCCCACAGGCGCTCGTCCGTCTCCCGAGCACGAGCCTGCTGCAACTATGGAGCCCTCGGCCTTTGCCAAAATTATTGAGGCTGCTCCAAGTTCATCTACCCCGGCTAGGCGGGTGGATAATTTTTATGATATGTTCTCGAGCACACCCCCCCCCCCCCCCCCCCCGCTACCGGAGAAGCAGCGGGCTTTGGTCATCTCCCTATTCCTCGGGCCACTAGGCCGGCCAACCGGATCTCCGAGTCAGGGGCCAGGGACAGCTTGGTAAACATCTTCCCGGCCCCGAGCGTGGAGCCAAGGAGAACCAGATCGGCCGTAGTCACCGTACCCGAGGACTGCAGCTTTCTGTCGCGCCCGGTGGGCGTAGCGAGCTATTTGCGGCCCCGTATTTATGACTCGGACAAACGCAAAATGACCGGGCTCACTTGGCAGTGCCTCATTAACGAGGGTATGCATGCAAGCAACCGGGTAAGCTTTTCTGTCATCCTTGTACAGTTTATCAATGGATTTTATCCTCACTTCGCCTAAGCCTTCTGACTTGTTTTACCTGTAGAGTGTGGTGTTGGTTAATGAAGCTTTCATCCGTGCCCAACATGAGATAGATGATCTCCGAGGCCAACTGGATGCCCAAGGCTGAGAAACGGAGAAATACCGGCATCTCCTTCAGGAGAAGGAGGAAGAGTTGAATCGGGCAGCCGTGCTGGCCAACCTTCGTCCCGAGCTCGATGCGGCTAAGGATGAAAACCGTCGTTTGAAGGGTGAGCTGGCCGCTATGACCGACTATAACCGGAGCCTTGAGGCTGGAAAGATCGGCCTTAGCCGGGATAAAGCCCAGTTTTATTCGAGGCTAGATGAGCTGGAGACTACCACTGTTTCCCGACTCCGGGGGGAGCTGGACTCGGTGAATGCTGATGCAACAACCCTGGCTGAGAGAAACCGGCGGCTCGAGTCCGAGGCTTCTTTGTCCGACGAGCGTAGGAGGGTGTTCGAAGAGAAAGCCGAGGAGCGATCTCGGATATGCCAAGGCCTAAGAACCGAGCTCGAGGAGGCGGCTATTGCCAACAATGCCCTTAAGGCCGAGCTGGATGCAACTACTGGTAGGATAAGTGTCCTTGAGGGGGACCGGGCTGATTTGGAAGCAAAACTGGCCAAGGCTGAGGCAGACTTGGATGAAACATGGAGAAGTATTGAGACGGCCGAGGCTCATACTGCTATTGTTGCCGAGTATGAGAAGTGGAAGTCTCGGCGGATCACCCTCGAGCAAGCCGAGCACGGTCTCTCGGATCTTCCGGCCCTGATACTCGAGGCCAAGAGGATGGAGGAAGAAGCCAATCGTGCCCTCGGGTCCGATTCAGACGACTCCGAGCGAACTGTGTCCGAGCACTCATCCACCTCCAGTCATGCCGGATAATATGGGGCTTATGCCTTGCTTTTTGTTTTTGTTTTTTGCCTTTGTAGGACTTTGTTTTTCTTTTGATGTAAGAGACATCCGTTGTATAAATGAAAAATGCATCTTTCTTGCTTCTTCGTTTGAATGTTTACTCGCTACTTTTGCTATAGTTGTTGGTCCGTTCTAGGACCGGTTCATACCCGCCGGTCTTATCCGATATTTTGGGGCCGGTGGCTTATTGAATTTTGGCTTGGATCATAGTGATCTCGTTGCCCTTGCCGAATTCCAACCAAGGTACCCGACGTAGGTATGCGAACGAGGCAGCGCCGATATACGACGGTTATCAACTGGGCAAAGTATATTTAATCATAGAGTTGTTATCCCAAGTTTTGATAACTTGTGTTTGCAAAAATGTTTGTACATATGAGAATTTTAACTCCTTCTTCCTTAGCCGTAGCAAATGTAAAATGGGACACGATTCATTATGATCGTTTGGTCCTTACATCGGAGGCTATGGCCGGTGTCCGGGCCTTAGTTTTTCCGTAGCAAATGTAAAATGGGACACGATTCATTTTGATTGTTTGGTCCTTACATCAGAGGCTATAGCTGGTGGCCGGGCCTTAGTTTTGCCGTAGCAAATGTAAAATGGGACACGATTCATTATGATCGTTTGGTCCTTACATCGGAGGCTATGGCCGGTGGCCGGGCCTTAGTTTTGCCGTAGAAAATGTTGAGCTTCTCCGTTTGTTTTAACCGGTGTCATCTTTGGTGTGGCATAGTACTCCCCTAGCACTTATCCGATCTCCAAGGTCGGGTGAGTGCTATTATGTCCCTATCGGAGGATGCGACACCGGGTGACCGGGTACTTGCCCTTCGTATTCGTCAAGTAACACGTTGTACTCGTTGCCTCATTAAAAACCTTGTCGGAAAACCCATTTTGGGACAAAACCGTACTAAGGAAAAGAGTGCAACACGTGTTTTCAGATCTGGGCTCTAATTTTGTCCCTCACTTGCCTTCCTGCAAAAGGAGAAAAGTTGATAAGAGAATACGGGGAGTCCATACCTTAGCAGTATCTCTTTAGGTGGGCCACGTTCCAGTTATTACGCAGACGTTTCTCGTCCATGGACTCCAACTGATACGACCCTTTGCCCGTTATACCGGTTATCTTGTACGGGCCTTCCCAGTTCGGACCCAGCTTTCCCTCGTTGGGGTTCTTGGTGTGCAAGGTAACTTTTCGAAGTACTAAATCCCCAACTTGGAAGTGCCGGAAGTTGGCTCTTCGGTTGTAATATCTTTCCATCCTCTGTTTCTGGGCCGCTATGCGGACCGCCGCTCTTTCGCGCAGTTCATCCGCGAGGTCGAGCTTCACGGCCATGGCCTCCCTGTTTGACTCTTTGGTGGTATACCTGAAACGGAGGGTCGGTTCGCCAACATCCACGGGGATGAGGGCTTCGGCTCCGTAAACCAACGAGAACGGGGTTTCCCCCGTGCTCGACTTGGATGTGGTTCTGTAAGCCCACAATACCTCCGGGAGTATCTCCCTCCAATGATGCTTCGATGCTTCAAGTCTCTTCCTCAGATTTTGGATTATTGTTTTGTTCGTTGATTCTGCCTGTCCGTTCGCACACGGGTGATACGGGGTCGACACGATTTTCTTGATCTTCAACCCCTCGAGGAAACTGTTGACCTTGCCACCCACAAACTGGGGGCCATTATCACAGGTTATCTCGGAGGGGATGCCGAAACGGCAGATGATGTGATCCCATATGAAGTCGATGACTTCCTTCTCTCTTATCTTTTCGAAAGCCTGCGCTTCAACCCACTTAGAAAAATAGTCAGTCATAAACAAAATGAAACGGGCCTTACCTGGTGCCTGAGGCAACGGACCCACAATGTCCATTCCCCACTTCATGAAAGGCCAAGGTGAGGTCACCGAATGCAGCAACTCCCCGGGCTGGTGAATCATCGGAGCATGCTTCTGACACCCGTCGCATCTTCGGACAAAACCTTTCGCGTCTTCGTCCATCTGATTCCAGTAATAACCAGCCCTGATAATTTTTCGAACCAAAGCTTCCGCACCGGAGTGGTTGTCGCAGGTTCCCTCGTGTACCTCTCTTATCACGTATTCCGTTTCACCGGGGCCCAAACACTTAGCCAGAGGACCGAGGAAAGAGCATCAATACAGTTGACCGTCCACCAAGCAAAAACGAGCAGCCTTGGTCTGTAATGATTGTGACTCCTTCGGGTCATTTGGGAGCTTAACATCACGCAAGTAGTCGATGTACTTGTTGCGCCAATCCCAGGTCAAGCCCTTTGTGTATATTTCGGCGTGCCCGGTTTCTATGGCCGTGTTTGATAAGTGCACCGTTGCCCCGAGGCTGATTTCCTCCCCCTCGACCGAGGATCCCAAGTTTGCTAGTGCATCGGCTTCGCTGTTCTGTTCCCTCGGTATGTGCTGCATGGTCCATCCTTTAAATTGATGAAGTGCCACTTGGGTTTTTTCGAGGTACCGTTGCTTCCGTTCGTCCTTTACCTCGAATATGCCGCTCACCTGGTTCACGACCAAAAGCGAGTCGTATTTTGCCTCGATCGTTTCGGCTCCCATTCTTCGAGCCAACTCCAAACCTGCAATCATAGCCTCATACTCGGCTTCATTGTTAGTCAATCTAGCAGTTCTAACGGACTATCGGATGACATCCCCGGCCGGGGTCCTAAGGACGATCCCTAGTCCGGAACCTCTAAGATTCGAGGCCCCGTCCGTGTGTAAAGACCAAATGCCCGTGGTCTTTCCCGAGGTCAGCAAAAGTTCCTTCTCGACCTCGGGGACCATGGCCGGGGTAAAGTCTGCCACAAAATCGGCCAAGATTTGGGATTTGATGGCCGTCCGAGGCTTGTACTCGATGTCGTAACCGCTAATTTCTACAGCCCATTTTGTTAATCTACCGGATAACTCTGGTTTATGCATGATGTTTTTTAAAGGGTAAGTGGTTACTACACATATGGGGTGGCATTGAAGATAGGGTTTGAGCTTTCTGGAAGCGCTTACCAGTGCTAATGCCAGCTTCTCCAAATGTGGATAACGGGTCTCCGCATCCCCCAAAGTTCTACTTACATAATAGATAGGGAATTGCGTACCTGATTCTTCTCGGACCAAAACTCCGCTTACCGCCATTTAGGAGACTGCTAGGTAGAGGAAAAGTGGCTCATCGGTCTTCGGTGTGTGCAACAACGGGGGGCTGGACAAATACTTTTTCAACTCCCTTAGGGCTTCTTGGCACTCCAGTGTCCAAACGAAGTCGTTCTTCTTTCTGAGCAAAGAGAAGAACCGGTGACTCTTGTCCGAGGATCTCGATATGAAACGGCTTAGTGCCGCTATCCTCCCGGTGAGCTTCTGTACCCCCTTTATGTTGTTCACGACCTCGATATCCTCGATGGCCTTGATCTTGTCCGGGTTGATCTCAATTCCCCGGTTCGACACCATGAAACCCAGAAATTTACCGGACCTCACCCCGAAAGCACATTTTTCTGGGTTGAGCTTCATGTTGTATCTGCGGAGCACATCAAAGGTTTCCTGCAAATGTTTTAAATGGTCCTCTGTTTCCAGGGACTTAACAACCATGTCGTCAATATAAACTTCCATTGTTTTCCCTATTTGTTCTTCGAACATCCCATTAACTAGGCGTTGGTAGGTTGCACCGGCATTTTTTAACCCGAAAGGCATGACGTTATAACAATAAGTCCCATAGCGGGTGATGAAGGACGTTTTCTCTTGATCCTCCGGGTGCATCCGGATTTGGTTGTACCCGGAGTAAGCATCGAGGAAACTTAACATTTCATGTCCGGCCGTCGCATCGATCGTTCTGTCGATGTGAGGCAATGGAAATGAATCCTTCGGGCATGCCTTGTTTAAATCCTTATAATCGACACACATTCGAAATTTATTACCTTTCTTGGGCACCACCACCACGTTAGCGAGCCAATCCGCGTATTTTACCTCCCGGATGGAACCTATATTCAAAAGCTTTGTTACCTCGTCTTTCATGAAAGCGTGTTTTGGCTCTGCCATGGGCCTTCTTTTTTCCTTCACCGGGGGAAATTTTCCGTCCAAGTTGAGTTTGTGTGACGCTATTTCCGGTGATATACCTGTCATGTCTATATGCGACCATGCAAAGCAATCGGCGTTAGCTTGAAGAAACTCAATTAATTTATGCCTGAGCTCCGGGGTAAGCCCCGTGCCTAGGAATACCTTTCTGTCTGGTAAGAACTCGAACAAGATGATCTGCTCCAGCTCCTCCACAGTTGACTTGGTCGCGTCCGAGTCATCCGGCATGACAAAGGATCTGGGCATCCCGAAGTCATCCTCTTCATGCACTGGATCCGATCCAGTATACTTTAGTTGCTATTGGGGGACTTCCCCTCCGGTTTTTCCCTTCTCTTCCTGAGCCGGTTCCTCGGGCCGGTGAGTTGCCTCTTCGACTGCGAACATTTCCTTTGCTACGGGCTACTCGCCTCAGATGGTTTTCACACCCTCCGGAGTGGGGAATTTCAGCAACTGATGCAGTGTTGAGGGAACTGCCTTCATGCTATGTATCCAAGGTCTGCCCAATAACGCATTATATTTCATGTCCGCTTCGATCACATAGAACATTGTTTGTTGAATGGTGCCATCCACGTTCACGGGCAACGAGATCTCTCCCTTCGTGGTTTCACTAGCCATATTGAACCCGTTGAGGACCCGAGCCACCGGTACGATCCTATCGAGCAACCCTAGCTGTTCGACCACCCTCCATCGGATGATGTTGGCCGAGCTACCTGGGTCAACCAAAATACGTTTAACTTTAGTTTTAAAGACAAGTACAGAAATTACCAGTACATCGTTGTGCGGTTGAACGATGCCTTCCGCGTCTTCGTCATCGAAGAAAATAGAGCCCCTGGTCGAATGGTCTCGGATGCGTTTTTCACGAACAATTGAGACCTTGGTCCGTTTCATTACCGGTCCCCGAGGGCCGTCAATTCCCCCAACTATCATGTTGATTGTATGCTGGTGTTCAACCGGTTCGACCCTTCGGTGAGCTTCTCTTTCTTTGTAGTGATTTTTGGCTCGCTCGCTCAATAGATCTCGGAGGTGGCCGTTCTTTAATAACCGGGCTACCTCTTCTCTTAACTAGCGGCAATCCTCCGTTTTGTGACCATGGGTTCCGTGATATTCACACACCACGCTCGGATCCCGCTGTCCCGGGTCTGACCTTAGTGGTTTTGGCCATCGCACATCCGGGACGTGGCCGATGGCCGATACAAGTCCCGAGGTATTGACGTTGAAGTTGTACTCCGAAATCTTCGGTGGACCCGTATTGTTGACGGAACTTCCGGCGTCGCTTCCGAAAGAGAGTCCCCGGCTGTTTGACGGGCGCTCGACCCGCTTGCTACCTCGACCGGAGAGGTGGTTTGGGCTTTGCCTTGACCTTTTCGACCTGAAAATTGGTCTCTCCGAGTGGGAGTATGGCCGAAACCTTTCTTTTGGTGATTCAGACTTCATTTCATAACCTTTCCTCGACTTCTCGAATCCTCTATCCACTTTTAAGTTTACCGGAGAGAGCTCGAACTGATCATCCTCTACCCGAATCTTCGATTCATACCGATTGTGGACATCGGCCCATGTCACGGCCTCGTATTCCAGCAAATTTTCTTTCAACTTGGCCGAGGCAACTGAACTTAGCATGTTGAGCCCCTTTGTGAAAGCTTGTGCGGCCCATTCTTTTAGTACCGGGGGGAGTTCCATTCGTTCCCTCTGGAACCGGGTGACAAACTCCCGTAGTAGCTCATCGTCCCTTTGAGTTTTCCGGAAGATATCGGCCTTACGGGCCTGCACCTTTATGGCACCGGCATGTGCTTTTACAAAGGCATCGGCGAGCATTTCGAAAAAAGTGATCGAGTGCTCGGGTAGATGGTCATACCACGTCAACGCTCCCTTCGACAGAGTTTCCCCAAATTTCTTCAGCAACACCGACTCGATCTCATCTTCTTCCATATCATTGCCTTTTATGGCACAAGTATACGAGGTCACGTGCTCGTGCGGGTCCGTGGTGCCGTCATACTTCTGTATGTCGGCATTTTGAACCTCTTCGGGATCAGTTTCGGGGCCGCACTCGGTGGAAAAGGCCTTTGGATGTACCTTTTCGAATTCGGCCCCTTCAGTAAAGGCGGAGCCCCCGGTATCTGCTCCACCCGAGAATTGTATGTCTCGACCCTCTTTTCGGTCGAATCCACCCGTTTCGCCAAGGTTTCGAGCATCATTAGGACCTCGGTTGAGGAGCCGGCTCCGGAGCCGTCGCTCTCAGCCATTCGTGCTTCGTTTCTTTTGGTTTCGGCTATACCCTTTGCCTTTACCGGCCCTGTTTCACCCTTCCCGCTCTGCAGCTGCGCTATCGCTATTCCTTGCTCGGCGATTGCCGCTCTTTGTTCCTGCAACATTTCAAAAATTAAACGTAAGTTAACACCATCGTTTGGTGCGTTCGGTTCTCTCCGGCCCCGATCCCGGGACAACGTAACAGAATTGTGAGTATTTAGAGGATCGGTGGCCGGTAGGGCGGCATTCTCTTGATCCACGATATTTTGCCGGTTGAGTCCCTCCCTTGAATCAATGGGGTTCGGGTCAGCGGGGTTCGGTAATGCCCGCAGTCCGCTCCCTTCGTTTTCCGCCACGATCTCGGTATTATTGACATGACCGGATTGTTCGACGTCAGCCATTTGGACCGTTTTCACAGAGATGGGTAGGGTCGCTTTTGGTTTTGATGAATATGGTAGAAATCAAGGCCAAAGACCACTATTATCCTAGCCCCACGGTGGGCGCCAAACTGTTTACCCCGGATTCGGATAATCAATTAAATTTGTGAATGGGTATAGGATATGTGCTTTGTTCTTGATGTGTATTAGGGGGGAAAAACAAGTATTTGGGAGCTCCTTAGTGAAACGGCTAATGACGATAGTTTGTTAGTGATACGAGCGTTAGTGAACAAAGTATGATATTAGATGGATGGAATGCAATAATAATAATAACTGGTGGCCTTGGTCGAATCAAACAATGAGAGAGATTGTATATATGAATTTTTCTACTACAAGTGTTCTTGGAAAATAAAAGTGGCCAACCCCCTAAAGGAAGGGGACATGCCCTATTTATAGTGGCACTCCCATGGTTCTCATACAATATGAGTTAATAAAATAATAATAATAAAAAGGACTGCTCTGCACGGATTTGGTGGGATTAGACTGACGGCGCCGTCTGACACACGCATGGTAGGTAGTTGACCATGACTGGACGTTACTGGCGCGTGACCCGTCTGCAACGGCCACACAGACAAACGGTCACTCGGGCTAACGGCCATGCGGACCAACGGCCATGAAAGACCGAGTCCTCGGGCTTGGCCGTTTCAACGGTGCAGAGGGCAGATCAGTCGGTGCCCTTGCTCAGCTTCGGCCCAGGCACTGTTTCGGTCAAGGGCGAGTAGCTTCGGGCGCATTACTGTTCCTTCCTCCGGTTCCCGTTCCACCGGTTTGGCTCACATCCGGTTTTTACCGTATACATACATAAGTAGGTTTCGCGCACATATTCTGTGCGCGGTAGGACCAAAGTGTAACTTTACACTTAAGTCCTTTCGCGCAAAGAATCTATGCGTAATAGGCCTCCATAAAAACCCTAAAACACTTAGCCAATTTTTAGCAAACTCTTCTCCTCCATTTCCTCCATTTTCACACCTTCAACACACTTTTGTACCCCCAAAAACATGTCTCAAAGCTCTCAAATCTCAAACTTTGCTATAGAACCTGATGTTTGTGAATGTGGTTATTATTGTGAGCTAAAATTATCAAGGACCACCGATAATCCGGGTCGTCGTTTTTGGCGTTTTAAAGTGCCTGAAGTTTATTTGTGCTATCTAGTTGTTGTTTATTATTTCTATGTATTTTGTTTATTAAGTTTAATATTCCTATGTATTTTGTTTTTACTAGTTTCACCCTTTCATCTATAATGTAATTTGCACCCTTTATGTACTAATTTATTTTAGTTTTTTCTTTAAATTATCAATTGTTGAACTTTTTATGTATTATTAACTCTATAAATTAATAATAGACTTAAATAATCAAAGCAAATTTAAAACTTACTAACTTTTTTCTTATTGATGACTTCATCATAAACTAACAATACAAATTAACCGCATGAGTCAGAAATTTAAAAGAACTTAAATAACCCCTAATCTTCATCAGAATAGAAGTCCTCAATATCGTCCTCAGAAAAATATTGACGGTTTCTTAAGACACATCTTTTTTCAGTAGATGTTAGTTCTCTACCGGTTGATGATGCTTGTTCTTCGGCCAACTTTAGCATGTAAAATCTACAATGTCTTGCTATCATTCTGTTGCTAATCCTTTGTACGACAAGCTCGCAAGTTTCTGGATGTACTCGAGGCATAGTTATTGAGTACCTTGTTGGGATTGGAGCGTTGAGATTTTTCAAGTTACGAAAAAGATGTTTTGATTCAGCAAGCCGATGTGACCATTTTCGGCGTAAACTGCAATAATATTCTCGCCAATCTGAATATTTCACACTGTAGAAATCATCATTACGCTCTATAAGAAGGTGGGGATTTAGCTCGTCTAGTTTGAAATTACTGTTATTACTCGAAAACCTGCTATGATTTGAAATCTCATCATCACTGCTATTTGGTTCTTTTGGAAGGAGTCCAAGCTGCGTTTTTACTACTCGACATTGAATACGTTGTAGTCTAATAACAAAAGAAAGGGCTACTTATATAGTTGCAAACCTCTATGTACCCCTAGTTAGGGGGGGTGGTCTTTATGACCCTACCTACTGCTTTATATAAAAAAATATTAATCTTTATCGGACATCTCACAGTCCGAATCCTACTTGGATCTAAATCTTGTGCTACCATGTACACCATATTCTACCCTAAGGTAAAGTATTTGCATCCGATTGTTCTCTTTGCGAAAACGGTTAAGAGCAAAATCAAACTCTTGTGGAGTTCCATGAGGCATTGACATGGCACGTTTTTTTGGGCGTTTAAGCCCTACTGACGCTTGCTTATGCTCCAGTGCTGCAGCCTCCCTAACACGCCAATCCCCCTCCTCTCTCATTTATTATTGCATTCTTGATTGAATCTGTTGTTAGGGTTATTTGAGTATTGAAAATCATCATCTAGTTCCCATGTCCTACCCATTGCTTCGAATATGTTTCCTGGGTAAAACATGTAATAGAATTAAGATTATCAAATTGGGTGTAGAATGACATGATAACTCGTTTTGATGTGAATGCTTCCTGAAATTGTCAATCATGTTATATATAGTAATTTATTATTTGACCGTTTTAATATGACTCTCACTTGTATTGCGCACCATTTTACTGTTCAATGTAAGTGGTGATTTGACAACACACCACACATGACAATTTCAGGAATCTATGCCACGACAATACAATGCTGCATTATTTGATCGTTTTAATATGACTCTCACTTGTATTGCACACCATTTTAATGCGCAATGTAAGTGTTGATCTGACAACACACCACGCATGATAATTCAGGAATCTATGACACATAAAGGCTTGATTTGAAAATACAATGTTGCATTATTTGACTGTTTTAATATGATTCTCACTTGTATTGCGCACCATTTTCATGCGCAATGTATGTGTTGATTTGACAACACACCACGCATGAAAATTTCAGAATCTATGACACATAAAGGCTTGATTTGACAATACAATGTTGCATTATTTTACCGTTTTAATATGACTCTCACTTGTATTGCGCACCATTTTAATGCGCAATGTAAGTGTTGATTTGACAACACACCACGGATGACAATTTCAGGAATCTATTTAACATGACTGTTGGACGAGTGAAAAACTCATCAATTTCATAAGTCTAAGTCTTACAAGTCATTGAAAAAAAAAATCAAAGTTCATAGAAAAAATGTCTCAAAATGCTTCAACTATTAAGGTTTTACTATTTTGGGATGGAGATATCGTTGAGGACAATTACTCTGTTCGTTATAGTATCAGACCAAAAGCCCATGTTAAATTTTCAACAACTTTAAATTATGAAACACTAGTCAGTTACATGCACAAAAGAATGAAAACTACACCCACTGAGTTTGGAATCTCAATAACAGGCAGATATCCACAAACAATATCAAACGGTGTAGTGCGTTATGGCATGCACAATATCAATGATGATGAATCTTTGAGTGATTATTTGGGATCGCTGGAAGAATATAGTGATTTAGTATCCATTAATGTTCTTGAGATGTATGTTTAAAAGATATCTCGAGAAGAAGTCCCTCAAGTCCAGCTTATTCATGGTAACACTTATGGGGACTTAAGTTCTTACAGAGACATTTTGAGTGGTCAAGTGCCGCTTGAAAATCTAAGCTAGAAATTTAATCAAGCTTACAATGAAAATTAGTAAATATGCATTTTTATATTATTATTGTGTATAGTAGCACGTGTTTGTTGTATGAATTGGTAAATAACCATTTTTCAAATCTTTATAGGAACTATTCTCAAAACTCGTCAGTGGTACCAAATATGGATGTTGGTCAATCTTCTCAGTTCGGTGGAGTTGATCATTCTCTACACCATGATAATGCTTCTCAACATCAGTAAGTTCATCACCTTGATATTAAATAATCCGTATATATATATATATATATATATATATATATATATATATATATATATATATATATATATATATATATATGATGTTGGTATTTAAAATATCTTACTTCTCGTGTAGGAGGAGGAATGCACTTGATAATGAAGATTTTCCAAATTATTATGAGTCATCATCAAGTGATGACGATGAAATACCTAATAATGCAGAACTAACCGATGATGATGATGTTCAAATTGGTATGACCAACAATATTTCTCAAAGCCAAAACCAACAAGAACCAATGCACCACCACGTACCACCACCGATGGCGGAAAACCCAATGTTACACCCCGAAAATTTTTGCATTACTAAGACTGTGGCCGACTTAGTATGAGCTCAAGAGAGAGTAAAGTTATACAAGGATTAGGGATGAAGATTATATTATCTGAGTATAAGAATATATATATGACATTAGAGACCGTATGGAGTAAATAAGTTAACACATTACTTGATGAATAGCCCTCGTAACCGTAAGTTAAGGTAGGGCCCACATGTCGGGGTTTTATAAAGGATATATGAAAAGTGATATGAGTAGTACATGGGAAGTTGAGCAAGTCTTAAGAAGGATCCTTAAGCCAAATATGTGCATAAGCCCTCCAAAAGGATGATTTAAGGATACGCTTTCGGATGATTTGACTTGGAGGGGCCAAAAAGCTATTATAAGTTTGGAATTTGGAAACACACTAAAAATGAAAGTGTTAGATAATTGAAAGAGCTTTCCAACCATAGGTCGTGGGCCCTCATACGGTATCGAGATCAAGAGTTATGGTCATTTTAAGATAAAGACTTCAAGCTGCCAAATGGCTTCTGCGAGCCCCACTTGAGAAGGTCGGTGGAGCCGACTTATGAGGGGTATAAATACCCTATTAACTCCATTTTTCAGCATTTTACATTCTCAATAGTCCTATAAACTTCTCAACACAATCCCCAAACATTTATAACCCATTAAATCAATCATTTAACGACATTACACCAAACTATTCCATGAAAGGTGATTGTTCTTACTTCTACTTGATATTGTGGTAAGTTTGGTCTTGAAGAAAGTTGGTGTGGCTGAATTTCTTCAGGTATAAGGTATGTTCTTCATCCTATCTCTTACGTTGAGTTTATTTGAAGGTTTAGCAAGTCTTAAAAGTGAAATAGTTATGGAGGAAAGGTCATAAAGTGTTGTGTTGTAGTTGTTGTGTTTATGGACTGTTTTGAGCACGTTGTGGCCATGTGGCTGGGCTGATTTACATGTATAGAGATGGTATCTAATGTTGTCGGCGTGTTAATGAGATTATGCTCCTTGATTGGAAAGAAAGGAAGTGTATATTGTTGTTGTATGTTGAAAAACATCATGTGGGATGTTTATGGAATATATTGGTATGGATAATAGTGTTGTTGATGTTGGTATTGTTGTTATTGTTGATTGGTTGCTGAATTGTAATTTTTGGCTAGGCATATAAACAGAGGAGATGCTGCCAAAATTTCGGTAGATTCTAGAAAGATTTATTTGAAGGCTTAGGATAAGTGTATAACAATGGGCCTAATCATAGTATGAATGGTCTTATATGTAGACTTGCGAGCTCGGACGGATAAACGTAGGTAGTTGGAGGCTGAAAAGGTATGTTAAGGCTCGTCCCTTTCTTTCAAAGGCATGATTCCTACGTTATGATTCCATAAATGTTTCCATAACCTCCTTGTTTTCAAAAGCTTGAAGTTCATGACTCTTAAAGCTTCTTATGATGTTAAATGAAAAACATGTTCTATGATGATTGTGGCGATGATGATGATTCTCTTTTAGAAACTCCAAAGTTATGATTTGAGAGCATTATAAGATTATTAAGCCATTCCATGAATCCCTTGATCTTACTTATTGTTGATGATCTCACCTCATGTCATTCATTCCTTCGTGGTGAGACATAGCAAAGGTAATGATTCTATTTTCAGTGCTATCTAAGTTCATGATTCTCGAGACTCCCATGACATCATCGATTTCATATTACGATGGTTGATCCTTCAAGGAATGTATGGTGATAATGGTAATGCTAATGATGATGTTGATTTCATTTATGTATTTTTATATGTATGTATGTATGTATACATTGCATCGCACTGATCAACTGGAGATAATACCGCGCCTATATGGCCGGGCAAGATAACACTGCGCCTATATGGCCGGGCAAGATAACACCGTGCCTTAATGGCCGGGCAAGATGCTATATATATATTATCGTGCCTTAATGGCCGGGCAAGATGCTATATATATTACCGTGCCTTAATGGCGGGCAAGATGCTATATATATTACCGTGCCTTAATAGCCGGGCAAGATGCTATATATATTATCGTGCCTTAATGGCCGGGAAAGACGCTATATATTTTACCGAGTCCCATAATGGGCCGGGTACGCTATATATTTTACCGAGTCCCATAATGGGCTGGGTATGCTATATATTTTACCGAGTTCCGTAACGGGCCAGGTACGTTATATATTTCTCCGAGTCCCATAATGGGCCAGGTATGGTATATATGTATATGACTTCATTCACCAAGTCCCATAATGGGCCGGGTACGATATATTATATATATGCATGACTCTCATCTCATAAGGCACAGATGCATTGGTATCCTTGATTATCATACGTGCCTCCTGTCATCTTTTACTTAGTCATGATATTCTTTATTGTACTTATGCTTTACATACTCAGTACATTTTCCGTACTGACGCCCTTTCTTCGGGGGCTGCATTTCATGCCCGCAGGTACATATACTCATTTTGGTGATCCTCCAGCTTATGACTACTACTTAGCTACTTGGAGAGCTCCACTGTTCCGGAGCTTGAGTCATTTTGGTACAGATCCTTTTGACATAGACGTTGTTATACTCTTAGAGGTCTGTAGACATATGTGGGTTGTGTATATGGTTTGTTCAGCTATACAGATGTAGATCGTTTTGGATATTCCCGCGTACAGTGGCAGCCTTGTCGACTTGCATATTTTGTTATGTATGGTTAACTGTGACTCCTCAGGAGGCAGGTTCATTATGATATATGGCATTATGAGTCTACAGCATGCTTTTACATATTTTCATATTGTCCGTAGTATCAGTCTGACTATATTTAATAGGTTCGTATACGAGTGTCCAAATCGGGCACTAGTCATGGTCCATCGGTTTGGGTCGTGACACCCAACTTCTGAAAGCCCAATTCAGTGACATTCTAACAATATTCCTTATCTTGACAGTCCGCAAGGTCATGATGATGCATTTTTTTTCACAAGAGAAGATGATCATAGTCGCCTAAAAACCTGAATTGAATCAAAAGATCTCAACAGAGATCAATGCTACCTTGTAGTAGGAATGATGTTCGCATCCAAAAAGGCGTTGCAACGGGCTGTCAAAATTTATTGTTTTAAGGAAATGAGGGAGTTTAAGGTTAATCAGTCAAACACAAAGATATGGAGGCTAGTTTGTAGACGCCAGTATCAAGGCTGTCAGTGGTTTCTTCGAGGAATTGTTAAGCCTGATGGTATGTGGGCTATCACAAAATTCCGCCAAAAATACCCTTGTGATATGGAAGACAATCGAGCAGATCATTATAATTTAGATACAAACATGATTGCTCAAGTGTTACTCAAAGATGTTGCCGAAACGCCAAGGTAACTTATCCTACCTAGTACATTATATGTCTTATATCAATTAAAATATCATTACTAAATGTTGTTTGTTTAAACTTGTGTAGGATCCCCATCACAGATTGCATTAGAAACGTTCAAACTATATATGGTAAGACTATAAGCAATAGAAAGGGATTTCTCGGGCATAGACACGCTTTTGAGATGATCTTTGGAAATTGGCATACCTCTTTTCAATCGCTGCCAAGGTATATGGCGGCTCTACAAAATTTTTAATGCTGGTACTGTTGTAGAGTGGCGGCTTATAAAGGGTAAAATTTTTAACTTTGTATTCTGGACATTCAAACCATGTATTGATGGGTTTGCTCACTGCCGGCCAGTGATATCCATAGACGACACACATATATATGGTGCATACGACATCAAGCTCCTAATTGTAGTAGGAATGGATGCCAATGGGTCAATATTCCCTCTTGCTTTCGCAATTTCCGCTAACGAGAGTAACGACACATGAGGGGTCTTTTTGACCCATTTGAAGACTCATGTTATTAAGGATCATACGGGCATATGCGTGCTGTCTGATCGTCATAAAGGAATGTTGCACTGTATGAATAATTTGCCGGGGTGGCAGCCTCCCCTTATTTACCATTGCTATTGCTTAAGGCACTTGAAGGCAAATTTGCAATCAATGTTTCACAATGACACTCTAAACAAATTGATGTGAGGGGCTGCGATGGAGCATCAACAAAGAAAATAAGCTGCAAAAATGGATCTGATCAGGGAAGTTAGTGAACCCGCATACGTTTGGTTGATGAAGCTCGAAATTGAAAAATGGACGCTTCATGCTGATGGTGGCAAAAGATGGGGCATGCTCACAACAAACAGCTCAGAGTCTTTCAATGGCTTGCTGAAATGTGCTTGGGGACTGCGTGTCACCGCAATGGTGAGAATGACTTTCAAGCTGGTTGTGGAGCGATTTGTGGTTAGGATAAGGCAGGCCGGAGCGATATTAGCCGAAGGCGGGACATGGATGCCAAAGCCCTACACTAAGATGGAGCATTATAGAAAAAAATGTGAGCTTCACCAAATGACCGAGTATGACCCCATTCAACGTGTGTATGAAGTTAGGACAGATTATTACCACGATAAGAGTGGAAACGTGCATACCGTTTATGAGGCAACAAGAACATGCACTTGTGGTAGTGGCAAACGTACCATATGCCGTGTTCTCATGCTGTAAAGTGCTTTGAGAGAATGAAAAAAACAGTAACAAATTATGTGGCATGGGAATACAAGGTCCACAGTTACCTTAGAGCATATTCCGGCCAATTCCACCCACTTGGTAATGAAGCTTATTGGCCAAACAAGCCGTTTTCGATGGTTGCTAACAAGGATTACATCAGGAAATTGAGCATTAACTCACGGAGTGGTAGACCCAATCAAATAGATGTTAGTGAAAGAACTCAAGTGCTCTACATGTAAGAAATATGACCATGACAAGCGTTCGTGTGGGCAACAAGGCCGTGGTGGTACAAGCATGTCTCGAAGTAATAGAGCCTCTAGAACTTGAAGATTGTATTGTTACTGTAATTTAGTATTGTATTGCTTTGAATTAGTATTGTAATTTAATGGAATGAATTATTTTTGAATAAGTATAAACCACTCGTATTGGATGAATTATTATTAAATAAAATATTTTTATTTGTACATTCGATTTGACTAAATAATAAAACACTTAGATCAAAACCCTATAAAATATGATACTTAAACTTAAAAAAGACAAGTTTCCAAACAAAAAAACTTACTTCGGGGCACTTTAGAACCCCTAAAACGAAGATCCAAACGTTTAGTTATACTTGATATAATTAGCCGACATTATTGTACGCAAAAAAAGATATTAAGTCCTATATAAAATATTGATATTTCAGGGTTTTAAAATATGACTAATCTTTGCCTAAAGTATGAAAAAAAACGTGATTTTGATAGGTTTAAAAAAAAAAAAGTAGTCTTTCACACACATAATCTGTGCGTGAAAGGACCAAACTAAAAAAGTTACAGTTTGGTCCTGAAACCTAGTTATGTATTTTTTTTTTTTTGGTGTTAGGTTGGTTTTGTTTTTTCCATACTAAAAAAGTCGGGGTTCTAACGATTACAGAAGCAAGAGGAAGACTATTTGTAAAGACCAATAATTTTTTTTTGTTTTAAATTTGGTGTCCGCTATCTCACTTCTTATTCAATTAGCGCTTAATACAAAAGGTAACTATATTCGAAGGTTTAAACCCCTGACTTGTAGTTATGGATGGAAGAATAATTACCGTTCTATCACAACTTCTAATGGTTGAAAAGAAAATATACAAAAAACAACAATTAATAAATATTTCATTAATATATTTATTTATTTGTAAAGATATTTTTTGTTGTTATACCTGCCATACACTTGTGTCTTTAAGTGTTCGGCTTTCACATCTAAAATAATTCAAAGTTTTTTTTTTTTTTTTGTTTTATCCAACAAATGTATATAATTCAAAGATCTCGCTGCCCGAAATTGGCAACCGAAAATGAGACGTGCTTAACTCCACTTGTCCCCTTTTGCAACCTTTTCAGCCGTAGAATTTCAACCGAAATATGAATTTCATTTTCAAAGTTGTATAACTTTAAATCTTGTAAAAACAACTCATATTTATTGCAAAAGTAATTACCCAACTTTATTTACGCAACTTTACTCCTTACTTTACACAACTCATATTTATTATTCCCTCCATTCCATATTAAGTGACTAGGCTTTTTATTTTATTTCAAAATAAGTGACACTTTAGAATTTCAAGAAGAAATTAATTTATTCTTCAAAATTTACCCTTATTTATAATAAAAAATCATTAAATAATTTTTTTTTCTAAGCATTAATGAGGGATAAGTTAATAAAAATACTAATAATTTTGTAGGAGTAAATAATTTCTTAAAGGGTGTGCATGAGCTAAAAGTGTCGGTTATTATGAAATAGAGAAAGCTAAACGTAATTTTTTTTCCCATAGAACCACTGTTTCCCTCCCTATACTCAAGACCCAGCTCCTTCTCCGAACTGCCACACTTACCCTGCTTCATTTACGCAACTTTACTCCTTACTCTACACAACTCATATTTATTAAAACGTAATTTTTTTTCCCCATAAAACCACTGCTTCCCTCCCTATACTCAAGAACCAGCTCCTTCTCCGAACTGCCACGCTTACTCAATTCATATTTGGAAAGTTTTGATAATTTTCATAAATTAGATTCTTATGCCTATGAAAAGGTATAGTTTTTGAAATTTAAATTTCACGTTCAAACAAAATTTTATTTTCAAATTAACATTTATCCAAATCAATGTCGACTGCCTACAGGATATTGTTGAAGCAAATCATTGCAAGTTTGACTGTTTGACTAATTAATAGTGTGAACTGTGACCTACCAAAAAAAAAAAAAATAGTGTGTGAACTCTGAAGTATGATACGTCACCAAAATGAAGGGAACGGTCGCAAAAACAAAAGTTAGAGAAGAAAAAACTAATTTAACTATCAGTAATACGTCGCAACGTGTACTATTATTTTATTGTGATTATTATTGTTATTTTGTTAATCATGTGATTATACACTGACAGGTCATGGCCTAAGCCCACCATGGTGGTCTTTAATTTATTTTAAAAACATATTGTTATTTTGTCAACAATGTGATCAAGTACTGTCAAATCCGCAATTCTGAGTTCCCATGTTACGTTTTCCCTTTTCCCTTAGCTTGGTTTGTTGGGAGTGGGCATTAATAATAATACTTGATTCTTTATACACGGCGCAGATTATTGCTGTTGCATGATCACTAAAGTCAGCTCATTATTGAGTCAATTACTGATATAAATATATGTTTGAATGCCATCTATGTATCTGATATGTGTTAATTCACTGTGCTAGAGAGAGAAATACCCGCTTTGTTTGAATGGTCATGATTTGGATAGGGACTATTGGATAAGCCTCAAGCGTTAGGCATATCTAGGGCTTATTGTCGGATGCTTGAGACATAAACTTCACAAACAAAGCCCCACGCATAAGCCTCAGGACTTTGATGAAATTGCACGGTTTGCCCTTCAAATGGCTTGATATTTCATTTTTGCCCTTTAAATGGGCTAATCTTTATTTTTATGCCCTTCAAAATTGAACTTATGCCAAAAAGTTGTTTGTGTTGAGGGGAAAAAAAAAATTAAAGACCAACACAAAATAGGAACCAAAAAGCAAATGACCCCAGGACGTTTTCCAAGTGTCTATAGGATGAGTCCCCAAAAAGCCTCTTATAACACCGCTTAGTGTTTTCCGGTGAAATCAGGTTTAAACAAAAAATCAGTTGGAGATTTATTTTTAAAGGATTTGAAGACCAGTGGGACGTATCTAACCTCGATAACTCCCTTTATGAGCCCAGTCCGAAGAAGTTTAGATCGTGATATAGTCTACTGAACAACATAAATAATATAATTTGATCAAAACAGATAAAAATGATCTGAAAGTACTGATTCCATATATGCCCCATTCTCTTAAGAGTGGATTGATTTTTACAATGTATATGTTTACAAGAATGTGTGTGGGAAAGAAGATGATCCTTCCCTTTTCTCCTAAGTCTCCTTATATAAGCCATAGTAAGACTTTTCTAACCCTAACGTTCGGGTGATGTGACGTGATTGTGGCTTAACGCGCGCCTCTGCTATGACACACTGATCGAGGCCCGCAGACATGACCCATGTTGGTGGGGGTGGAGGACAGCTGTGTAGATACCCTGAACTCTCCGAGCTTTCGGTTGCGAAAGCTTGCCCGGACAAGAGTTTTGCCCATTGAACCTTCCTTCTTCCATAAGTTAAGTCTATCCAAGATACTCCCTCACTTTTCATAATTCCCAAGGTACGACTGACCTGACCTTTTTGTCAACCTAATGTACATACTTGTGGTGGCACTCTAACCGAGGATTGCTGATGTGACAGGAGTTGGTGAGAGTGGAAAACAACTGGACAACTCCTCCGAGTTTCCCACTCGACCGGCCATAAGTCTCAACCCCATATCCAATTTTTAACCAATACAGATAGTCCCTCACTTTTCGGGATCTCCCACTCACGGGCCTCGGGAAGTGGAAGAGTTTTAAATATTGGATCTTATCTCTTATCCGAACCAAGTGACTCCTCAATCCACGTAAACGTGGTCAAACTCTTTACTCCCACCTCACGCCTTTTCTCTATCTTTAATGCTTTGTCCCCTTACATCAAGAGTAGTGATCCACGTGTCTCGTCCTTAGCTAAGATATCTTTTGGGGTATCGGGTGCCGTAATGATGACAATCGTTTCTGATTTCGAGGTGTGATTGGGGTAGGGTTTTTTTCCCTCCTTTTGCTTCTCTTATACATCTTTTCCACCTTTATTAGTTCTCATCCTTTCTGCTATTCTCTAAAAATAGTTTTGTGTTCGCTTTTGTTTTTCTAGTGCCTAGAAAAATCTTTCGTTTTGCCTCTTCCTTGCCCAGCTCTATCCTATTGACATTCCTTCTCTCTTCTACTTTTATGATCAACCTCCGACATGTCTTTTGACTCGTCTATCGACGGAGGCGTAGCTGCGAGGACACAAACTGTCGGTCACAATGATTCTAATATATCTGTTCATGTAGTCTCGATCCGTTGAGTAGGTCTCCTAGAAAGAAAGCCCCATCCTGAAGTGCCGCCGGTCAACAAGAAAAGTCTTTTATCCCCAAGGAATGGACGATTGAGAAGGATCTTTTAAAAAGTGATACTTTCTTTACTTCTGATAACGACATGGATTGGCCGACGAGCATGTTCCATTCATCCATCTGCAACAGCAGTCTTGACCAGGTTAAAAAAGACTGCGGGTAGAAGGGCATCGAAGTACTTATCCCCGGGGAGAGAAAGGACATGACCTCTCATAGACCCGGTTATTCCTTTGTTTACACTATCCTTTCTTACTAAGGGCGAGTGATAGGATTGACCCGGTCATCCTGGAATTTTGCTGGAGGTATGAAATATATTTGCCCTAGGTCGGGCTAGTTATGTGGAGGACTGTGGCTGCCTCCGGCACCTTTGCTCTCGAGTAGGATAAGGCTTCACTCTCTCTCATCTTATCCACCTCTACTTCTTGAAGATTTTCTGGGACGAAATTTTTCGATTGTACCGCCGTGGCCAGAATTCTTTACTTACGAGCATTGATGATGACTATGATCAGAGATGGATGGAAAGATAAGTCATCATCCTGATCATAGATTTAGTCAAACTGTCGGAGGCTCTCATTCTCGATCGATGGAACTCTGAACGTGAGGCTAAGTTCCCAGTTGTTCCCCTTGAGATTATCCTATTTTTGAGTTTTCTTATTGATTTTCTTCTTTTTTTCTTTCTTTTTTTGTCATGTTTTCATATCCAGAGCATGGAAACCAAAACCATTGGAGGGCCTAGTTACATGGGTCCAGAATATATTGGATTCCTCCTCTCCTGCTCTTCGAGTGTGGAAAGAGATGTCTGCGAAGAATAACTGGAAGGGAAAGAATCATAGTCTGCCTAAAGGTTCCCCGGTATGCCCCATGGTGTGTGTGTCTAAAGATCCCGCCATGGCCCTTCAAAAAATTAAGTAGGCTACGTCTGAGCTTTGTCAGGGTCAAGAAAGGGTATCCCTGGCCCCATCAGAGAATCCTCCGACCCCACCCCTCCAGCTAAAAGGACTAGGCAAAGCACATCGAGTCAGATTAGTTGGGGTTTGACCTTGGAAACCCCAGCAACTCCCCATATGATAATTAATTTAGAGGCCGACACAAGCGAGGGAGAAGGCGACTTAGATCAGGGTCTTATTCGTAAGGGGAAAACTTCTCAGAGAACTTTTGAGGAGGCCCTTTACGAAGAGATGAGACTTGCTCCGATATTTGGCCTTTCTTGCCACCCTATGTTTGTTTCATCTAGCGCGGGAGTTAGTATTGCGAGCCTGGTGCTCTGCTCATCTACTCCTTTTTCTTTCCCACCAGTCCCACTGCTCCTTCCCGGAACCAATTGGCTACTAGAAGGTCAAGCCACCCCTGAGAGGTCATAAGGTGAGGTTTGATTAGCTCCTTTCCTGCTTCGATTTGCGATCCCTCATCTCACCAGTAAGTTACTTTATCTGTCCCTAGAGAGAACAACCTGCTATCTCAACCAGTGGGAGTCACTAATTATCTGAGGCCACTGGTCAAAAAGTAGGACCGGACGAAGATGAACGTTGTATTCACGGATTGTCTCCTAAACGCTGCTTCTTATGCTACCGCCAGGTACGCATTTCATATATTTACATATTCTCCTTTTATCTATCCCCAAGCGCCTGCTGGTTCATAAAGTTTTATTATTTCTTATGCACCAGGCCCACCTTCTGATGGCGGAGGGTCTTCAGCACAAACTTGCCGAGGAGAAGGAAGAGTGGGAGAAATATCACAAGTTGCATGAGCGCCTTTCTGCCCTTGAGGTGAGGCTAGTATCCTTGGAAAAGCTAAAGGATAAATTGGCCCAGATGAAGCAAGAGAGTAAAATTCATAGCGAGAAAGCGGACAAGTTCCACTCCGAGCTCGCTGATCTCAAAAAGAAATGGGAGGCCCACCAGAAGCATTATACCGACCTCATAAAAGGAGAGTCCGAGTTGATCAATAGGGTTCGGGTCCTTAAAGTGGAATTTTCTATTTGTCAGAAGGAAAAGGCCGCTGTCGAGGAGGCACGAGCTACCCTTGAGGTAAAGCTCCAGCCTAAAAGGCAAAGGTCAAAGAGCAGATAGAGGCTAATCAGTGCATCTTCGAGATCAATGCTACCCTCTAGAGCCCTGGCGATCGGAACTAGCTAGGCTGTAATGACGTATATGATCGCCTTTTAAGGCAGCAGAAAAAATTTGCCCTAGAGAAGTCCTATGCCATACATCACGGCCGTAGGGTGTCTCTTAAAGAGGTTTATAATGAGGCCACCGATATTGATGCGCAGATTGTTATGGCGTTAGAAGTAGAGGAAGCTGCTTCTCAAGCTCTGCCTGCGCAACCCTCGGAGGAGGATCTAGCCCAGTCATCCGATGGACATGGGTGTTCTTCGGGCTCAGGGGAAGAGGAAGAGGTCTCCGGGGAAGATGAGATCCTGGCCCATCAAGTCCCTTCTGGTGATGACATATCTGAGCTTGAGAAAGCTCTTGTCAGGGCCTATTCCCTTGAAACCAAGTCCACCCTCCAGAATCAGAAGAACCTGCTCCCCCTCTGACCGTAGATACTAGTCTCCTTACTAAAGTTGCCGATCCTTCATTTTGTTTGTTTTATGTTTAGAACTTGTGTTGGGCAGTTTGTTAATGTGACTCTTTTGGATGAATTTGATCTGGGTTGTAATAGTTTTATTCTTTCTTTAATTGCTACCTATGTTTTCGAGTTACACTTACGCCCTTTTTCCTGTAGCTGTGCCTTCGAATTTTAAATGATAGAATGTCTTTTCCTGATAAGATATGCTTATATCCCAATACCTCAACTCTGTTGATATTTGTTGTAGTATGGATGCACGAGCCATGTGGCCTTTTGAAAGGGAGCTTTCTGACCCGGGGGATTCATTCACCCTAAGATCCCTTTGTCAAAATTTTTTTTGCTCCGTTTTTGTTTTGGATGCATGTATTTAGGAATCGTGATTGCTTCATTTCCTTATATTCTTGTTTTGATATTTTATACAATTGGTTTTCCCAATCCGGGAATATTTTCTCCAGCCGCGTATTTTTGACTAGGAATTATTCATCTAGTTCATAATAAAAGAGGGCCCCCTTTGTTCAATGCTGATGAGGAGGACGTCTCGACCTCATCTTATTTGGCATAAGGTTTGTGGTTCCTTCACACTCTGAGGCTCGTAGGCTGTGTCGTGTATTCGAGGTGAATATTTGCGGGTCTGGGAGGACACATTCGTATCAACAGTTTTTTAAGCACATTTACCCGTGATTTAACCCTTCTTTTATTCGCAAAAATTGGGGCTTAGAGCCTGAGTTTATTTACACAATGATTAAAAGGTCAACCAACAGCTTCTAGGTGCTTATGGAAAGAATTCCCGATTGCTGACGCGGGATCCTCGCCGGATTGACCGGGCTTCACAAAATGTAATACACTTTACCGCCGTTGCCTCATTAAAAACCTTGTCAGTAAAAGACCTTCTTTTAGGGAGAAAAACTCTGCCAAGGAAGAGAGTGCAACACATATTTCCCGATCTTCCTCCACCGCCACTGTAGCTGGTCGTTCTTCAAGCCAGTCCCAGTCCCAGTCCTGCAACCTAAATGTGAATGGAAAATAATCGAATAAAAGGGTTGGAGGTTCATACCTGTGCCTTCCAAGGTCGCACGGTGAGAGCGAAATCATCTAAGACCCGACAACCCTCTCGCTTGTGCTGATGGACGACGGAGATATACCAAATTATACTCACTTATCTCAATGGCCCATTTAGGCAACAGACTCATGACTTTCGCTCCTTGTAATACTGCTTGCAGTGGCACCGTCATAACTACTATTATTGGATGACATTGGAAATATAGGCAGAGCTTCCTGGCGACTATGATCAAGGTCAGGGCCAATTTTCTATAGCTGGATATCTGGATTTTCCCCCCGTCATTATTTTGCTAGCATTGTAGATAGGGACAAAATCTCCACTATCTTCCCATACCAGCGCGACACTGACTAAAACTGCCGACACTGTCAGCTATGTGAATAGACACTCCCTTCTATTAGGTTTTACCATTACGTGGGGTTCAGACAGATAGGTTTTGAGATCTCTTAGGCTTTGATGGCACTCTTACGTCCACCAGAACCCATTATCTTTTTTCATCAGATAGAAAAATTCATGGCACCGGTCTGAGGACCGGGACACGAATCCTCCCAAGGTCGCGACTTTTCCTGTTAGCTTTGTACTGTTTTAACATTGCCCAAGGTGTTGGGCATTTCCTGGATAGCCTTGACCTTATTCGGGTTTATTTCGATTCCGCGATCGGAAACCCAAGAACTTCCTCGACCTGACCTCAGTGGCGGATTTCTCTAGATTCAACTTTATGACATGCTGACGGAGAATGTCGAAGGTCGTTTGCAAGGCGGATAGATAGTCTTCTGCTTTTCGAGACTTGACCAGCATGTCTATCTATGTAAACCTCCATGGTTTTGCTGATCTGTCTTTTGAGCATTTTGTTCACTAACCTTTGGTATATCGCCCTTGCATTTTTTTGACCAAAAGGCATTACATTATAACAGAAATTACCATGATTGGTCATGAATGACATTTTCTCTTGGTCCGATTTCTCCTCGGGTCAGTGCACTTGACATGTTGAAACCTATCAACACCTTTTTCCCTGAGATGATTAATCCTTTTGCTCCTATTTCTTTCAGGACCCTTAGTTGGATTATATTTACTGAGCTCCCTGGATCAATAGACACACATTTAATTAATGAGTTAGCGATTTGAATAGATATTACCAGGGCAATATTATGGGAATGAGTCAGTCCCGAGCAGTCGCTGTCAGAGAAGGAGATGCTTTCGCTTTTGGAGGGTTCCCAGGCACGACTTGTTGTCGTGATTGAGACTTTGGATTTTTTGAGCAACGTGTATGTTATCTTATTTATCATCTTATCCTCGAAAATCATGTTGATGGGGTAGGTTGGCTAGGGCACTTTATCTGTTTTTAATCTCGGGATTTGATTCAGGGTGAGCTTCGCCCTGTCACTGATGTAATCTTTCAAGTGCCCCGCCCATAGTAGCTGGGCTACCTCAATTCTTAGATTCACACAATCCTTTGTGGCGTGCCCATGCGTGCTGTGAAAGTGACACCAGAGTCCCGTGTTTCTTTTGTCCCGATTGGTTCAGATCTCATTAGGAAACCTTGCTTCTTTCATAGTTTTCATTGCCGCTACAAGCTCCACTGTGTCGATGTTGAAATTGTGATCCAACAACTTAGGGGGTCTAGTTCTTCTTAACGTAGTTCCTTCAGAGCGTGGGGGCCTCTCCCAATGAGGCCTCGATTGCTTTTATCAACCCTCCGGTTCGAGCTTTGGCTCGGGAATTCACGAACTCTGTATGGTTTAAATCATCCTTTCCGGTTCGCAGTATTCATGTCAAACCTTGGATCTGGTCACTTAGTGGGGCGACTAACCCCCTTCTGTTGGCTCAGCTGATCGCTATCTTCCTCAATGCACATTTTTGCTGTGTACCTAAGGTTTATTGTACTCCATGTCTTTGCAGGAAATTCCTTTACGATTTCCTTCAATATTTTGGATGAGTCTGAACTGTTTGGGTTTAGTCCATCAGCAAAGCCAGCCACTACCCAATCTTCTGGGATCACAGGCACCAACATCCTTTCCCTTTGGAATCTATCTATAAATCCCCTCGGTAGCTCATCTGTCATTTACTTTATTGCAAATACATCTTGCTTATACGTTTCAACCCTCGGGTCTCCTGCGTAAGTTTTGACGAAAGCATTTTTCATTGAAGCGAAAGAGCCAATAGAATTTTCAGGTAAATGAGTGTACTGAGAAAGTGCTCCCTTGACGAATGTGTGTTGGAATTTTTTCAGCGTAACCGATTCTACTTCCTGTTGTTTGAGGTCATGTCCGATGATGACCACTTCAAAGGTTGTTATGTGCTTCTCTGGGTATGTGGTTCCATCATATTTATTCGTATCAAGCATTTTGAACCCCCTCGAAATAGGAGACGGTGTCTCACTCTCCGCATACGGCAATTATTACACCCCATACTTTTATACGCTAAGTTTCTTCTTGAGTTGGTTGCTATAGATTTGGAAAGAGAAATTATTTTGAGCATATGTGAGATTAGACGTGTTCAACTTGAGTATATGAGGTTTTAAGTTCATGTTTGGCAAGTGTTGGAAGGGTTAGAGGATGAATGAATCGAAAAGAATACGTTTCGTCGAAATTTGATGTTGATGGGAGAAATATGGAATGTATCTTGAGAAATACAGACCGTATTTGGAAACACAGTCCATGCTTCTCTTGGCAGAGAGGTCAACCTCAATAATGGGAATTATCGTCCAAAATACGGTCCGTACTTATGGCTGTACTTTTAAGTCGGCTTTAATTATGTATATTTCATATACTTATCGTTTTAACTCATTTTCTCTACTTCTCATGATCTCCAGCCTTCTAGAAAACCCTCTCCAACAATTTCTAATCAACTCTTAAGAAAAATAAGGGAACAAAAGAGAATATCAAGTGTTTAAAGGTTCTAAAGTGATTATGAATGCTTGTTTCTCCTGTTGGTAGTGGTTTTGGAAGATACTTCAAGGTGAAGCACCTTGGAATTGATGCGTTGTTGAGTTTTGAGGTAAGATTCTATCTTAACTTCAATTTTATGAGTTTATATAATGGTTTTGCTAGGTTTGGAGGGAAGGTTCAAACATGAATTTGAGTTTATCTTGAGATGTAATCTAACTTGAGTCATGTTGTAATGTGTTTTTAAGCTAAAACCTTGTTGTGAGTATAGTAGTTGGTGTTAAGATTGTATTGAGGACGTTATACTTGGTAGAATTGGAAGAAGAAAGTGTATAAGTGTTGTATACAAAGCGTATATTGGGTTGTTTTGATGTAAATCTTGGAGTGAGTAGTGATGTGGAATTAAAGAGACTTGTATGAGGTTGTTGTGTTGTTGACTGTTAGGTGTGCGGTAGTGACTTAGGAGATTGGAATACTAGCCCGGCAGTTTTATTGTGGGATTTGTTGACGACTTGAGGTATGTTAAGGCTAACTTTCCTTCTTTTGGCATGATCCTTATGAACGAAATGTAAACGTATGCTACTCCATAATGATCCTATTCTTAGTAACTAGGGATGTTCCATGTTGATTCATGTTCCAGAATGTTGTTTTTAGTAAGTCCTTCAGATTTAGTAGATTCATATAGGTTGCATTCATTTTATCCTATGTAATTTTATGTCTCTTTCATGTTACTTTCATGCCTTACATACTCAGTACTTTGCCCGTACTAACGTCCTTTTTCTGGGGGCACTGCGTTTCATGCCCACAGGTTCAGGTAGATAGGTTGACGATTTTCATGGTCCAAAGTGAAGGGCCATGATGGGAAATTAACCGTACTAGTCAAGTACCACCTGACATACATCTAACATGAATATGAACATAGGTGGGCCTATAGGGCCATCATGTGACTCACAATAACTCATAGGGAACAAGCATATATTAACTGCTCTGAAAGACCCATCTATTTGAAAATACTGAACATGCTATATGAGCGGGTAAGGCTATCATAACCGATCGTGATGACAAATGCAATTGCAAGTATGTACACCATCTGACTGTACATAACTGTCTATAAGCCTCTACTGGAAACATAACATAACGTGGACGGGACAGAGCCCCGCCATACCCATAAACATATGTGTGTGTGTATATATATATATATATATATATATATAAGACCATACTGACTCCTGGCATCTCCAGAACAAACAGAGTGCATCAACTTCATCCGCTGAGCTGACACCTAATAGATGGATCACCAACCTGTATCTGCAGACCCGCAGGTATGAAATGCAGTCCCCTTGAGCAATAGCAGAGGCAGTACGAATAATCTACGGAGCGTGTAAGGCACAAGATCAAGAAGCACATAAGAATCATGAAAGACATCTGAAACATGAAAGCTAATCTTAATATCTAAATGCATATGTAGATAATCATCTGGGAGTATCTGCATAACTCTTTATCACTGAAAGTGCCTCTGAGGGCTTATGATATGCATAGGTCATAATATAACTGTTAGTGCTGTGGAACGTACAGCTCGATCCATATATTATATGTTAGTGCCGAGGAGCGTACGACCTGATCCATATATCAAATATTAGTGCCTAGGAACATATGGACCAATCCATATATCATATATTAGTGCCGAGGAACGTACGGCCCGATCCGTATATCATATATTAGTGTCGAGGAACGTACGGCCCGATCCATTTATCATCATCATCATCATCATCATCATCACTGTGCACTAGCTGATCGGGTGGTAATATGTATATAACGCATATCCCTTTCCCCATACCCCATATACATATAATATACACGTACATAACGCCTTCTGGTGGTCAATATACATATGTATACAACGCATAAGTATAATGAGTAACTAGAACTCTCGGAGTGAGGTAAGGTCGTACTACCTCCGATAGACATCTTTTGAGCTAACATCATCAATATACGAAATCTCAGGACCCAAGAATAGAAGGAACAATCATAAAAGGGTATAGGATCATCAAAGACTAAAGTACTCCTAATGTTTCTAAGAGTAGAGTAATATGGAAGCTCATTCATTCGTTTGTTCACTCATGTTGTAAGGATCATGCCAAAATGAAAGAAAGGATAGCCTTAAAATACCTTGGAGTCTACCTAATGTCCAATGCTTAATTCCCGAGCTTGTAACACTACAACTAAGATAACATGAATTACAATTAGGCCATATACATCCTTTACTACCCATTTCAAGTACGTATGAAACTTAACGAAATTCGGGCAACATTTCCCTTATAATTCTTACTCCAATCCAACTCCCAAACGGTGCAAAATATACAAAACATCATCTACTACAACAATAACAACATACAACAACATAAACAAGTAGAAATATCTCCAAAATTCTAATCGAAACAGCCTTCAAGGCAGCCATATCAACAAACTAGTTTAGGTCCTTCATATCACGTTTTCTTTCACTTTAAACTAAGAAATTCCTTCACAAACAAATTATTTCAATACTTTCATATCAAAATATAATCAAATCCATGCCAAAACATCTCTCAAAAGAGCCCGTAATCTTAGTTTTACTCAATTAATTTATCGCTTCCATAGCTATATTTCCTTCATTTTAAATCACTAAAACTCTTAGTAATTAACTTAATAGAAAAGATAAGAATAGTATACATATCTTAAAGGGGATGGAATTCCAAGAACCAAACTCCAAATCCAACTCCTAAACTCAACAACTTCAATAAAACCCTAGGAACAAATTTCTCTTCACTAGCTCGGGTTTTTTGGGGCTCGGATCTTACTTGGATAATAAAGAAAGGTTGGGAGAGAATTGAGGAGTATTAGGGAGAGTTTAGGGTCTGTGGGTATGAGTTGAAATTTTAAAAATTACGAAATATATGAATATATATAGCATCTGCACCGCCTGAAAATCGACTGGCCGTCAATGTGCAATGACGGAATCGTTGACATTTCGACGGTCTGTACCTTCGATCGTCGATGTGAAAATGCAATTTTGGTTATTGTATTGGAAAGTAGACTCACTGAATTTATGAATGAATAGGTTATGGGTTCCGTAACTCTTCATATTCTAGGAGATATGCCTCTCTAAAGTTGACCCAAAATTGTTGTCCGGAATTCTTTCAAATTTTCTCAAAGTTTCAATAAACCTAATTTCTTCGATTCTCTTAACAGATAACCTTCTCGATACTTAATAAGCATGCCAAGCTCTCATTTATGAAGAATGAGCATGTATAATCCCTTATGACCTTGACGACAACTTCGCCTTTTAAGTCTTTGTCAACTAACTCACGACGAAACTTTACGTATAAAAGTACGGGGTGTAACATCCTTCCCCCTTAGGAACATTCATCCTCGAATGTTAAACTAGTCTTGCATTCTCAATACTTCCTCAAGCATTCTCTTAGTTAATTCATGCCCTATACCTTCCTCCCAACAGGTCATGTCTAATCGTACCATTGTTTCCTTAACTTTACATATCTTCATTGCTTCTCTTCTCATTTTCCTTTCGCATGTACTCTTATCATTTCCTCGACTTATTTTTACTCACGCCTTGCATTGAACTTGTTAATATCACACGCCTTCTTATGTTTTTGTGGAGCTGCAAACGAGACACCAAATGGTCCTTATTTTTCCTTTTACTTTCATAGCTGAACCTTTTAATACCTGGAAGCCATAAGTTGAAGAATATACTTTTGAGTATTTAAAAGTACGTTTTACCACTCGTTCTTTATCCTTATCACGAGCCTTGAAAGTCTTTTATTTTATATTCCAAGTTACCAGTTTCTTGTCTTCACCTCGCTCTATATCTCTGGAATTTTTCCTTCTGGTTTGTCCTTCGCGTAATATGAACCATTGGTTTGAATGCTTTACTGGAGATACCATATTATCCCATTGTTTACTAAATCATCATTTGATGCCTGTAGCCCTTCTCAAATTTTTATACTTTGTCAACTTAGAGTTGTTACTTTTGTGCTCGATATGCTTCCACATTCTTCTCGCTTCTGTCTCTATAGTGATAGGATCATTCTATATCCTTTACTTGACACTGTCGCTTTCACATTTGTAGTTTATCTATCTTGTCTTTGTTTTACTAACTGTCTCGTTTCATTCTTTCTTCGCTCATTTCTTAAGTTAAATATGATTCTTGTGCCCTGCAATTCCCTTAAAAATGTTCCTTATATTGCTAATCAATTCCTTTGAACTGACTAATGGTTATATCAGATTCTTCGTATGGCAGTCCCTTGCCTGCTTACATTCTGATGTAATAGTATATTTATCTTTCTTAGTATAGATTCCATACTGCTATTTGTACTTCCTTTTTAAGGTATCCCACTATTACCATCCATTACTTACCTTTGAGCATTATCCATCTCTTATTGGCTATGCATTGAGCCCTATTCCTGTCTTATCACATTCTGACTCATTACACCGGGTTTTTTGTCATTCATTGTCATACCTGAAAGTTATAAAGTTGTATCCTCAGTTTATGTTCCACCCTTTTCTGAGTTTTAAGTTTCACTATCCTGTCGTTCATCTCAAATCGTGTTCCCTTCAACTCCTTACAAGTTAAGCTTAGTTACAAGTTACTTCTCATAAATCCCCTATGTACTTTACTTTTTTCAATTGTATTCGAGGAGTTGTCATATACTTCATACTAATACCACTCTTATTAACTGACGTTCTATAAATTCCTTTAATCATATTCTGACAACATTATACTTAGGGAAACTATAATATTCTTATTGCAACTTGAAACTCAAATTTAGGATTAACACGCTCAAATGCTAATTGATTATAGACATATCTGATATCTTTAGATCTGGTGTACTTGTAAACTCTAAGATGCACAGCTCATATAGGGGAGCATTTCGCGTTATATTAGCGAATCTCAGAATAGCCTCACAGGTTTCGTTGACTAAGTTTCACTTCTTCTTTCAATCTTGTCTTACATTTAAATTCTCCGTCGTTAGTATAGGAAATGAATCAACATTTATTCACTTATCTTTCTTCTTTCTGGTATCATAATGTATGTAACTCATCACCTGTCTTTTCTGGTACCGCCGTCGTTCTCCTAATCATCTACCTTGTTACTCACAAAAGTCTCTTATCATATATCCCCAGCTTCACTCTTTGTTGTCTCGCTTTTACCTTAATATTCACCTGAAGATTCCACTTCTCGGTGTCATTTTCTTAACATAGGATTCCCTTGGTCATTCATTTCTTATTAAGGTTTCAAATCTTGTACATCTCACAATCTTAATTCCTTTCTAAACGTAATTTATCTTATCCAAAATAACTCATGATCATCCTGCCTTTTATTGATTGTGACTCATAAAAATTCTATCTTAATCTTGGCTATTGCACTCAAATTTATTCTTCCCTGCTTAATAGCTTTATCTTTTCATGATAGAACATCACGAACAACTTGCTTATATCCTTTATCCCCAATATTTATTCATAATAACCTCTTGAATCCTCAAAATAATTCAACAACATAGGAATAATGCTTCATCCTTTTTGTGCCTTGTCCCATCTTCTTTTTCTTTAGACGACAAAACATATACTAGGATAACCTTGGGCATTACCAAGAACGTCTTAAACTTCACCTTTGTCAACAACTTTAATTTGAATTGAACTGCGCCTCTTTGGAATTTCCCTAAATTAGTCTGTAATGCCATAATAGGTAATCCTTTATTACTCTGAGGGATCATTGGTATGGAGTGATTCCTAAGTGCACTTAGGAGGGGCGAGAAATCCGTTCTTAACTGATATTTGGAGAACTGAAGTATTCACAAATTATCACGCCTCGTTTTCCCATTTAAAAATAATCACGTAACATATATCCTTGGCGGCTTGTCTTACTCTCAGTCATCTTAAAGTGCTAATTTCCCTCCTAGTACAAAAGTACCTATGGGGACCGTATCTTCCTCATACTATACTTATCGTAGCCGCTATAATGGCTAGAAATTTAATTATCTGCCTCCTTTCTAAACCTTTCCTTTCATTTGTTTTAATCACGAATACTTCAAAACGTCACTGCTCACTCTCCACTCATCATTTAACTTGTTGTCCTTGTCATCTTGCTCTTAGTTATCGACTCGTTATCCTATTCTTTTCTTACTCATCATGCCCTCTATGTTAATTATAGCGACCTCTTCTTCATATAATCATTCCCTTAACTTATCCTCAATCTAATATAACATTTTTCCTTATTCATTACTTTATGTCGTTATTATGAGCCCATAGGATTTGGTCTATCAAACATATAAACTTTAGTCGTCAACAATGAATCGATCTTTGATCTACTAACCTGTACTCTACTATACATATATATGCATACCAATTCCGCATTGCATCTTAATAAACATAGGGGTCAATATATAACATCTCAAAAGCTCAACGACTGCCTTACTTCGACGGTGTACATCGACGGACTGTCGTGATGTAGCCTTGGTCAGAGGCCAAGGTAGATCCACGGTGGTGATTTGATGGGCCATCATTCTGCTCGACGATCCGTCTTTCTACCCGTCGAGTTGCACACCCCCGCAACCTCAAATCATTCCGATTCGTTTAACCTCTAACCCTTTTGTAACTTAATAGTCATGAGCTCATAACTTGGTACACATGAAATAACATACTCAACACCTCGAAAGCTCGGATATAAATCTTAATACTCGATATATATATATATCAGAAAACTTCCTTCGAAACGACTTGTCTCTCTTGACCTTTCTTAAACATTTGGGTCCTCTTTTAATTTCTCCTCACAGGGAACATGTTAATTCTTTCTCGTATTTCTATATCCACTTCCTCACTTACATATAGTGCCATCTTACTATTTCTCCCTCCTCACATAGGTTCACTGCTAATTCCTCCTTCAATCGCCCATTACTAAACCTTTTTGATCTATAATGACATCTTACCCTTGCAGCACACATATATTCAAATAACTTAAATTTCGAGAAATTTTGGTAGAGTTTCTTCTGTAATCCTTGCTACCTCAAACCTACACACAACCCATAAAATACACCCAATGCCTCACAGGCTACCCATAAAATCCATAAAAAATTCATATGATACATAACTCAGCCGCACAGGGCTATTGCTATGAAAGGGGATATAAGACAATAAAGCTCACTTCATATGCCATATCTAAGCATCCTTCTTGAAAAACATCAAATTTATTTCCTAAACCTTTCGTTAATCAATCCTCTTAAATAAAAGTTCATATACTCATAAGGCATTCTTTCTGCATACGCTTCTTTACTCCCTTATGTAAATAATCAATCATATTTGCATTTCATTATCACTATTGACTCAATGGTAAAGGGAACTCTTACCTGGATCCTATCCTAGAACTTTGATCTGATACAAATTGATCTAATGGTAGATAAGGATGTTCTCCCTCCTGTTGCCCATCCATAGGTTGCTCAACAACACCTGAATTCTGTATAAACATACCAGTTATACTAATCCTGTCAACTTGACCATCAACATCATTAGATCCCTGTTCCGCGAATACCATTAAGCCTTGGATACTTGGTTTTCCCGTCTGTAAACTCTCCAGCCTCACAGAAGGCCCCGCCTCATTAAATGACCCATCATAACATGAGACCTGAAGATTGGCTCTCATTATCTGCTTGTTCCTCACATGTTCTTCTGATTCTTCCTGAATTTCTAACGGCTTAGTCTCTATATAAAATATATCCTTAGATGGGTCGGTCTCATAAGAATAACTTATCTTTGGAGCCCTTGAACCACTCTTCTCTTTTCCTGTAAAAATCATCTCTTAGCCACAAAACAATCAGAGTTAGAGTTAGGAAATTCATATCCTACGACTTTGTCACACCCCAATCCTGATAGGGCATGATGGGCACCCGACCCCTTACTTAGAGCTGAGCGAACCCGCTGGTTCTCGTTATGTTCAGAATCTCACTGGACTCTTAAATCACGAAATGAAATGCATAATGAAAGCTTTTCAAAAACATTCTTTTCGTCGTTCTCAAATCAAGTAAAATCTGTAATCATATGAAATTTGTAACATAATGCATATTGATACATTGGCTTGCAGAGCTGCTTAAAAGACTGACATGCTATATACGTGACTCTATCTGCAAAGTCTCTAACATCGATCAAGATACCATAACATAGATACTCTGACTCGGCAACACTCCGGAAGGAAATGGAGCTCGCCAATCCAGCTGGAACATCTTCTAGCAATATCCTCTACTCATCTGTATACACCTGCGTGGCATGAAACACAGCGTCCACAAGAAGGTACATCAGTACACGCAATGTACTGAGTATGTAAGGCATGAAGTACACTAATGAAGATCACGACTGAGTAAAAGATGACAAGAGACAAATAGGATAATCAAGTAATACCAAATCATCTGTACCTTATGAAATGAGTCATGCATATATATATAATATACCGTACCCGGCCCATTATGGGACTCAGTGAATGAAGTCATATACATATATACCGTACCCGACCCTCTAGTGAGGGACTCGGTGAATGAAGTCATACACATATATTATACTCATGGCAAGCATAGGTGTTCAAATGAAAACTATCGCTCTATCCCACCTTGGAGGAACAATTTATAAGGTGAGATCAACAATAATGAAATGAATCGAGAAAATCATGAAATAGCTTAACATTTTCGTATCATCGTTGAAATCATATTTGAGACCTTTAAGCATGAAATCATCCTCGACGTAATCCTCATAAAAATATACTCATTCTTAACATCATAAGAAGCTTTAAGAGTCATAAATTTATAGCTTTGAAATCAAGGAGGTTATGTAAACACTAATGGAATCATACCATAGGAATCATGCCTTTGAAAGAAAGGGACGAGCCTTAACATACCTGGAAGCTCGTTTCTCGACTTTCCAACCTACCTCATGCCTTGAAATCTACATATAAAACCATTCATTCTATTGTTAGGCTAGTTGTTATATACTTATCCTAAGCCTCGAAATAGATCTTTCTAGAATCTGCCGAAATTTCGGCAGCATCTCCTCTATTTATATGCCTAGCCCAAAATCTCAATTCAACAGCCAACAACAACAACAATACCAACATCAACAACAATATTATCAACACCAATATGTACCATAAAACAGCCCACACACTGTTTTCCAACTTCCATAACTAACCAACTTACTACACAATTATGTAACGACTTTATCTTCGCGAATAAACTGGTATTAACGTAATTAGAAGAAGATTCATACCTTATTCTCATTGAAATAGCAAGATCTCCAATATCCTCTTTGAATCCACGCTAGAATCCACCACACAACAATGCTAGAATCACAACCACGCGCTATCCGAACCTAAACTAATACTCCGTCGCTTAAAAATTGCTCACTTTTTGTTTCTCTCTCTCTCTCTCTCTCTCTCTCTCTCTCTCTCTCTCTTCAATTTCTGGATTTTTCCAGCAAAATCTGGTGAAAAAAGGGGTCCTTACCCTTTTTATAAGGGTCAAATTCGGGTGGGGGTACTGTAGCAATTTACTGTAGCAGTATTGTAGCAGGTCGGTTACTGTCGCAGTACTGTAGCACGAGTTTCTGCTCTGTCAGCTGAACTTGTAACGTCCATAATTTTCTACTCCGATGTCCTATCGACGAGAGGTTTATTGCGTTGGAAACTAGACTCATCGAACTTCATTGTAGGCTTTTGTTTCACCTTAAAACACTTCATATGCTCAGATATATTCATCCCCCAAGTTGGACCAAAATGTTCACACAAAACATTACCCATCCTTTCTCCGAAGTCGTACTACTTCAGTTCTTCCACTCATTTCCTTATAAAACCTTCCGGTATATCTTATATACATCCTTCACTTATTAAATATACTTAATAATGCTTGCTTCTTATATTCTAAAGCGGTTTTACTTAATCCTAACTCAACGTGCTTATGTTTCGAATTTGATAAGTGCTCTTCGAGGATACGGGGTGTAACATCCTTCCCCCCTTAAAAACATTCATCCTCGAATGTTGCAGTATTGCCAACCCACGACACCATCTTTGATTTGTTAGAACAATTATTTTTCCTTTAGGGTCTGATTACCATTTGCTTAAACTATAACTTGGATTAGTCTCTTCTCATTCTTTCTTAACTCTTTTATTGCCTTCAGTCATCTTCTTTCACTTCTTTATCCTTATTTACATGATCGGAAATTAACTAGCATCTCGCTCTTGTTCTTTCTCCATTATGGTAGTCTTGACTTGCCGTGTCATAACTATTCATCGTCCTGTAAGTACTTTTATTTTTATTTCTCGCTCCTTGTTTTCTTGTTAGTGGGCAGCTACCTTTATCTCTCTACGGCGCCCTCTTTGCGTTTACTCCTTCGGTGCCATCTCGGGCTATCCTTTTTGTACCCGTTGATCTTAGATATACACTGTACCGATTTTTGTATAGTCCATTAGTCAGGCTCTCTAATCCTTACATCCTTGTCGCCATCTCTTTTACCCTTACATTCCAAATGTTTAAACTAGTCTCGTACTCTGTCCATGATCCCATTCTCGGGTACATCCCTTTATCTGATCACTCTTCCTTTAATGCTATCATAATCGATGCATTATTGCATCTATTTTCTACGACCTTATCATTTAGTTGTCCAGCTCGCGCTGTTTTGTAGTCTCCCTTTACTGGGTGATCATACCATAGTAAGCATCGTAGTTATTCCAATATCTTGTCAATCTTTGTCCCCTTCACTGGAATATCGTTTAATTTCTTTTCTTCCTTACGAATTATTTTCAGTCCAATCTCAAAAGACACCCTTCAATCACTCTATTCCTTCTTGACTAACCCTTAGATCTTATTGAACTCGCTTCTACAAAAATTCTCACTTCAAACTACATCTGTTTTTCATATCTGAGTGCGTTTAGAATCTTTGCACTCTATTCACTCGGTTTCTCCTTATGAGTCTTACCTTACGGTGCCTTCAAAACAAATCCACACTTCGATCTTCGATCCTTACTTTCAATTTTAAGCCTAATACGTTCCTTTCATCGATTGACTTAATGTCCATACGGAAATGTATAATGATAACAACTATATCATTTCCGTATAACTCTCACTTTTTGTTTTAGGGTCTATACTTGTCACATCTTAGGATTCGTCGTTTTAATCTCTACACTTATGCTTTCCTTACTTGCTTCCCCCCTTTTTGGGTCTTACTTATATCATTCGCAAATCCATTACCTCACCTCCAATCTTGAATTCATGTATCCCTTTCCTTAATTCCCTTATTATACTGGATCATATTCATGCCATTTCCCATAATTTATAGTTGCAGTAATTCATGTGTGAAGTATTAACATACTCATCTTGCAGTTGCGTAATTCAGTAGCACAGCCAACGGAGCAATCCAAACAAGGATGTATTTTGCTTAGCTCAACCGTTAATTATGAGTCAATGTTTACCCCCGCTCCAATTAACAACTCTGTCCCATGGGGATACTCAAAATAATAGTATGTCTAACCGTCTGTACCATCCATGTAGTGTTACTTATCCCATTCTTCAATAGTCAGCATTCACTGGTAGCGTCATCTTCCCCTTTTCTTTCCATCTCAAGTTATTTCTCTCTTTCCCGTAATCGACTTACAGTAACCGTAAATGCATTTCCCTTAAACCGCCATCTTGTCTTATCAAGGATCTAAGTCTCATGCGCAACTAATATCCCTTGTATGTCATACTCTTTTATTCTTGTGTTGTACTCAGCATTGATTTCAAAGACAATCATAATCATATCTTTACTTGTTATTGGTGATATCCTTACTTTATCTCTTTATCGTCATGTGGTGAACTCGTAACTCATAGCCACATTTTCTTTCCAGCTTATTCTTTTATGTACTTTACTTGTTCTGTCTTAGTATAGGGTATCCGTAGGAGACGCATCTTCCTTTTCTTATAATACGACTACTTCTTAAGCTTGTGTACTTCGCATGTTTCCTTTTCTTTCTATACCCATACTTACTCCGTTTTATAATTAATCTTTTATTCCTCGCACAAGGAACCCTATTCTTAACTCAGTACCGCTTTGTCCTTCAAAATATATTACTTCTATACAATCCTTTCTTCGCTTCCAACACTTATCCTACTCATTCCCTCTCATCCTTATTATGCTGATCCTTTTCCTAACAATTGTTCTATTTAGTCATTCATCTTTCCGTAGTCTTAGTATTTTACATCGAGCCAAAATAACATTCATGATCTCGATTCTCTGCCACTACTTTGCTATGTCACCTTTCTCTGATTTCTTTTTCGAGTTGACTTCCTCTTCCCTCATGCTTGCTATCACTCCTGTCATTGCGAAACCTCTATGCTGAACTTTCCCTAACAAGGTCTTATAAGTTTTCTTATCCACTGCTTTATGGCTCGCTTATTGGTCTCACACTTGCATTCACTCTCTATTCACATAGAACATGTCACCTCTTTAGTCGTTTCCTCGCTATACTTTACTTACTTTGTATTACAATTCTTGCTATGTTCTCATTATATCCCAATCATAATCAATTCTATAGAGTACCACTTCTTGATCTCATTCGTAACACTGCTTATAAAATAGAATAAACCTCATGGAGTAAGCATACTTAACCTGTAACTCTTTCTGATTGACCCTATTACACTTACCACATAAGTTGTCTTACCAAGTTATTCACATTCGTTACAAACCTTCATATTCTATGCCCCTGTCTCTGTCATGCTGTTACTTCATTTTACTAATAGACTCGTCGTATTTCACTTGTGGTTGTCCATCCTAATCGATACTTCAGTATCACACTCCATTAGAGTTAACCTTTCTCTTTTTAAATCATATTTTAGTACTACCAATCTTCCCAATTTTCTCTGGTATTTCCCTTTACCATAAACACCATTCCGTGTAATCATCCTTACCTTCCTCTTTCCTTTCACTTCTGGTTATCTTTTAATGCTTTCTTTCCTTTTGCACTCTAGCTCTGTCCTTGGTCTTCTTTGGATCTCAATTTCGTTATATTCTATTTAGCTTAACTTAATGATACTTTCATAGCTTGCCTTATGTCCTTTCACTCTTATCATTCCTTAACATTCTAACTTGAGTTGCCTTGCACTTTCCCTCAATTCATCTGTAATATCATAGGCGTATGTCCTTCGCTTATCATCCTACCTTTGGCCTCAACTCTTCGCGTAGTCCCTTCATATTGTATCGCCTTATTAGTGCAACTCTACTATTCCCCTCAATCCAACTTGTATACAACTATCTACATAACTTCGACATCTATAATATGTCAAGATTAGGCCGTATCTATATGCGGTAATACTCTTTAACTTGGCTTAAATGTATAACTAATCCCATTATCCTTTCGATACTTTAATATCTTTGAATTTGTCATAATAACCTTCTCTTCGTATAACTCACCTTCCTCACAGATCATTCTTCAGGCCATGCCAAATCCATAACTCCTCTAAAGCAACACATCCCACTTATTGTCTATTTACGATATTTCTTTTTCACGCTTCTTCTTATTAGGTGTACTTAACCAAATGACCTGATTTTGAAATTTTTTGGCAGAGTCTCTTTTATAATTCTTACTATCCAAAACCTGCATGCAGCAAATACCAGCAATGCCTCAAAGGGCATATATATATATATATATATACATGCACGCCATATCCTAGCCACCCAGGGCTCCCAATTTCCGATAAAAGAACAAAGATATCAAAACTTACCATATATCACACCTCGAGATGTACCTGATCCTTTAGCGATCTGCCCTGTTATATCTTCTTGTTTACCTTTTTATGATTCATTCAATTGTCCAGTTCACAAACTCATGACTGAACTCATCATCAAGAGATACATTTAATAAATTCCTCTACTTGTACTTACACTGATTTACCTCTATGTCAACCGATCCATTATCATATATATATATATATATATATATATATATATATATATATTCTGATAACGTAGCCTCAATGAAGTGACTTACCTCTGTGACTTCCCATATCATCACTCACTTTCTCCCGTTGATACTGTGCTTCTGCTGAGATCAAAGGTTAGTATAAGGAATCTCATTTTCTATGACTTGGCTCTATTGCACGATCTTAGATGTGAAAGAAGATTAACCACCCTAGATGCCTCGTAGCCTCCTGTTTATAAATGTGGCACGCTTCACACCATAAACAAGACTCTACTAGACACGACTTTGAAGACAACCCCTAGGACGAACTGCTCTGATACCAATTTGTCATATCCCAATCCTAATAGGGCATGATGGGCACCCGACCCCTTACTTAGAGCCGAGCGAACCCGCCGGTTCTAGTTATGTTTAGAATCTCACTGGATTCTTAAATCATGAAATGAAATGCATAATGAAAGCTTTTCAAAAACATTCTTTTCGTCGTTCTCAAATCAAGTAAAATCTGTAATCATTTGAAATTTGTAACATAATGCATAATGATACATCGGCTTCCAGAGCCGCTTACAAGACTGACATGCTATATACGTGACTCTGTCTGCAAAGTCTCTAACATCAATCAAGATACCATAACATAGATACTCTGACTCGGAAACATTCCGGAAGGAAATGGAGCTCGCCAATCCAGCTGGAACATCTTCTAGCAATATCCTCTACTCATCTGTATACACCTGCGTGGCATGAAACGCAGCGTCCACAAGAAAGGACGTCAGTACGAGCAATGTACTGAGTATGTAAGGCATGAAGTACAGTAATTGCGATCATGATAGAGTAAAAGATGACAAGAGACAAATAGGATAATCAAGTAATACCAAATCATTTGTACCTTATGAAATGAGTCATGCATATATATATAATATACCGTACCCGGCCCATTATGGGACTCGGTGAATGAAGTCATATACATATATACCGTACCCGGCCCTTTAGTGAGGGACTCGGTAAAATAGTCATATATATACCGTACGCGGCCCTCTAGTGAGGGACTCGGTAAAATAGTCATATATATACCGTACCCAGCCCTCTAGTGAGGGACTCGGTGAAATAGTCATATATATACCGTACCCGGCCCTCTAGTGAGGGACTCGGTGAAATAATCATATGCATACCGTACCCGGCTCTCTAGTGAGGGACTCGGTAAAATAATCATATATATACCGAACCCGGCCCTCTAGTGAGGGACTCGGTGAATGAAGTCATACACATATATTATACTCATGGCAAGCATAGGAGTTCAAATGAAAACTATCGCTCTATCCCACCTTGGAGGAACAATTTATAAGGTGTGATCAACAACAATGAAATGAATCGAGAAAATCATGAAATAGCTTAACATTTTCATATCATCGTTGAAATCATATTTGAAACCTTTAAGAATGAAATCATCCTCGACGTAATCCTCATAAAAATATACTCGTTCTTAACATCATAAGAAGCTTTAAGAGTCATAAACTTCTAGCTTTGAAATCAAGGAGGTTATGGAAACACTTATGGAATCATACCATAGGAATCATGACTTTGAAAGAAAGGGACGAGCCTTTACATACCTGGAAGCTCGCTTCTCGACTTTCCAACCTACCTCATGTCTTGAAATCTACATATAAAACCATTCATTCTATTGTTAGGATCGTTGTTATATACTTATCCTAAGCCTCCAAATAAATATTTCTAGAATCTACTGAAATTTCGGCAGCATCTCCTCTATTTATATGCCTAGCCCAATATCTCAATTCAGCAGCCAACAACAACAATACCAACATCGACAACAATATTATCAACACCAATATGTACCATAAAACAACCCACACACTGTTTTCCAACTTCCATAACTAACCAACTTACTACACAATTATGTAACGACTTTATCTTCGCGAATAAACTGGTATTAACGTAATTAGAAGAAGATTCATACCTTATTCTCGTTGAAATAGCAAGATCTCTAATAAACTCTTTGAATCCACGCTAGAATCCACCACACAACAATGCTAGAATCACAACCACGCGCTATCAGAACCTAAACTAATACTCCGTCGCTTAAATATTGCTCACTTTTTGTTTCTCTCTCTCTCTCTCTCTTCAATTTCTGGATTTTTCCAGCAAAATCTGGTGAAAAAAAGGGGTCCTTACCGTTTTTATAAGGGTCAAATTCGGGTTGGGGGTACTGTAGCAACAGTACTGTAGCACGCGTTTCTGCTCTGTCAGCTGAACTTGTAACGTCCATAATTTTCTACTCCGATGTCCTATCGACGAGAGGTTTGTTGTGTTGGAAACTAAACTCATCAAACTTCATTTTAGGAATTTGTTTCACCTTAAAAAATTTCATATGCTCAGAAATATTCATCCCCCTAGTTGGACCAAAATTTTCACACAAAACATTACCCATCCTTTCTCCGAAGTCGTACTACTTCATTTTTTCCACTCATTTCCTTATAAAACCTTCCGGTATATCTTATATACATCCTTCACTTATTAAATATACTTAATAATGCTTGCTCCTTATATTACGAAGTGGTTTTACTTAATCCTAACTCAACGTGCTTATGTTTCGAATTTGATAAGTGCTCTTCGAGGATACAGGGTGTAACAAACTTGGCTCTAAAGCACGATCTAGAATGAGAAAGAAAAGAAACCATCCTAAATACCCTGCAACTTCCTTTTTATATGTGTGGCGCACTTCACACCCATAATTAAGACTCTACTAGACACGGCTTGTAGACAACCCTAGGACAGAACTGCTCTGATACCACTTTTGTCACAACCCAAACTTGAGGGCCATGACGGGCACTTAACTGCGCTAGTCAAGTACCACCTGACATACATCTGACATGAATATGAACATAGGTGGGCCGATAGGGCCATCATGTGACTCACAATAACTCATAGGGAACATGCATATATCAACTGCTCTGAAAGACCCATCTGTATGAAAATACTGAACATTTTATATGAGCTGGTAAGGCTATCATAACCGATCGTGATGACAAATGCAATTTCAAGTATGGACACAATCTGACTGTACATAACTGTCTACAAGCCTCTACTGTGAACATAACATAACGTGGCCGGGATAGGGCCCCATCATAACCATAAACATGCGCGTGTATATATGTATATATATATATATATATATATATATATATATATATATATATATATATATATATATATATATATATATATATATATATATATATAAGACCATGTTTATTCTTGACATCTCCGAAACAAACGAAGTGCATCAACTTCATCCACTGGGTTGACATCCTAATAGATGGGTCACCAATCTGTATCTGCAGATTTGCGGGCATGAAACACAACCCCCCCGAGCAATAGAGAAGTCAGTACGAATAATGTACCGAGTATGTAAGACACAAGATCAACAAGAACATAAGAATCATGAAAGACATCTGAAACATAAAAGCTAATCTGAATATCTGAATGTATCTGTAGATAAACATTTGGGAGTATCTGTATAACTCTGTATAACTGAAAGTGCCTCTGAGGGCGTATAATATGAATAGGTCATAATATAACTGTTAGTGCTGTGGAACGTACAGCCCGATCCATATATTATATGATAGTGCCGAGGAACGTACGACTCGATTCATTATCATATATTAGTGCGGAGGAACGTACGGCCCAATCCATATATCATATATTAGTGCCGAGAAATGTACGGCCCGATCCATATATCTTATATTACTGTCGAGGAATGTATGGCCTGATCCATATATCATTATTATCATCACTGTGCACCGACTGATCAGGTGGTATTGTGAATATAAAGCCTATCCCTTTTCCCATACCCCATATACATATAATAGACGTGTATATAACGCCTTCTGGTCATGGGTCAATATGCATATTTATACAAGGCATAAGTATAACGAGTAACTAGAACTCTCGGAGTGAGATAAGGTCGTACTACCTCTAATATACATCTTTTGAGCTAACATCATCAATATACGAAATCTCAGACGCCAAGAATAGAAGGAACAATCAGAAAAGGGTATAGGATCATCAAAGACTATATACTCCTAATGCTTCTAAGAGTAGAGTAATATGGAAGCTCGTTCATTCGTTTGTTTGCTCATGTTGTAAGGATCATGCCAAAATGAAAGAAAGGACAACATTAACATACCTTGGAGTCTACCTAATGTCCAATGCTTACTTCCCAAGCTTATAAAACTACAACCAAGATAACATGAATTACAATTAGGCCATATACATCCTTTACTACCCATTTCAAGTACGTATGAAACTTAACAAAATTCGGGCAATATTTCCCCTATAATTCTTACTCCAATCCAACTCCCAAATGGTGCAAAACATACACAACATCATCAACAACAACAATAACAATATACAGCAACTTAAACGAGTAGAAATCGCTCCAAAATTCCAATCGAAACAGCCTTCAAGGCAGCCATATCAACAAACTAGTTTAGGTCCTTCATATCATGTTTTCCTTCACTTGAAAGTAAGGAATTCCTTCACAAAAAAATTATGTCAATACTTTCATATAACAATATGATCAAATCCATGCCAAAACATCTCCCAAAACATCCCCTAGTCTTAATTTAACTTAATTAACTTACCGCTTCCGTAGCTATATTTCCTTCACTTTAAATCACTAAACTCTTGGTAATGAACTTAATAGCAAAGATACGAATAGTATAAATACCTTAAAGGGGATGGAATTCCAAGAACCAAACTCCAAATCCAACTCCTAAACTCAACAACTTCAATAAAATCCTAGGAACAACTTTCCCTTGACTAGCTCGGGTTTTTTGGGGCTCGGATCTTACTTGGATAATAAAGAAAGGTTAGGAGAGGATTGAGGAGTATTAGGGAGAGTTTAGGGTATGTGGGTATGATTTGAAATGAGAAACATTACGAAATAGATGAATATATATAGCATCTGCGCCGCCTAAAAATCGACTGGTCTCCGATGTGCAATAACGAAATCGTCGACACTTCGACGGTCCGTACCTTCGACCGTCGATGTGCAAATGCAATTCTGCCAGTATCTTTGAAAAGTAGACTCGCTGAACTTATGAATGCATAGGTTATGGTTCCTTAACTCCTCATATTCTAGGAGATATGCCTCTCTAAAGTTGACCCAAAATTTCTATCCGGAATTCTTCCAAATTTTCCCAAAGCTTCAATAAACTTAATTTCTTTGATTCGCTTAACATCCAACCTTCCCGATACTTACTAAGAATGATACCAAGCTCTCATTTATGAAGAATGGGCATGTATAATCTCTTATGACCTTGACGAAAACCTCGCCTTTTAAGTCTTTGTCAACTAATTCACGATGAAAATTTACGTATAAAAGTAGGGGGTGTAACAACGATCCGCCTCCATAGATTGCTGTTCAGTTGATATTGGAGCACTCCCCTTGTTTCGGAGTTACTGTTGTGTTTAGGTACATTATATTTTTGTGTACATATGGTTTTGGCGGGTCCCTGTCCTGACCTTGTTATGTCATATACTCCAGTAGAGGCTTGTGGACAGTATAGTATAGTCAGACGTTGTATGGCTCCCTCGACCTATATTTTTGCTGTATAGTATTCCATGATGGCCTTGTCTGCTTGTATGGTTTTGTCCAGTGTAGTTATATAGTATGTCTTTTTTGGCTTATCCCTTTTTCACCATATTTCTCTTATGATCTAGCAGATTTCCATCCGATGACCCTCGTGGCCCACCCTTGTCTATAATTATGATATGGAAGCCTGATTAACGGTGCTTGGCAGGCAAGGCTCGGGTGCTCATCGTGGTCTTCGAGTTTGGGTCGTGATAGCGATATCCTGTATTTCTGAGCTATACGCCTTTTACGACAGATGTCTCCCCCAGAATCTGGTTCATCCTTTCATGCTTCTCCTTTTCGACCCTGATGAACACTTCGATAAACGCCTTTTTCAACCTTCTAGAGTGGTTGATCATAGTGGTCATGGTCGTCTCCATTTATTGCATCATCTCATTTTGTGACTTGAGCATGGCTACGACCTCACCGCTAGTCAGGGAGACTCCCTTCTAAGGACCTCTCTTTCACACTGGTTTCTGCTTTCTCTCCTAGAACCTGGGCCAAGCCCTTTCAGTGAAAGCGCGCGTAGACACCTAATTTTTGACCTTCCATAATTTACTTTAATTACTCAGAGTCCTTGGAAAATGGATAAAATAAGCTATGCACCTTAAAGGATTTAAATGATTTTTATAGGTTGTTCAGATCAATATTTTGCTCCTTCAAATTGGTGAAAGGGTTTCATGGCATCACAACTCTATTTAGAAATTAATTGGCATTTTTTATGACCTTTATGAGATGCTTGTTAGATTTAACCAAAGAAATAAGGGGATTTATTTTTTAAAAAAATGGTAATCATTATTTAATTGTTAAATTGTCAAAATAAAAATTAGTAAATACTTTATTCCTTTTAATCCATCGAATTGGAGTAATTTAAATAATTAACCATTTCACCCTTTAATCTTTAAATTTTGCATAATTGTGTAATTTGTCAAAAATTATTTGTAAATTATCTATAAATGTTTTAATTAGTCAATTAAGTGGTCCTTATTGCAAATTGATGTTTAAATTATTTGATTACTTTACTATGGCCATGATTAATTTTACCAATTCATGGTTTAAGGAAATTGGGGTCATTTTTATAAAATTAGCCTCTTAGTGGCCTTGATTGAAATAACCAAATTTATTAGCTTAAATTAATTAAGCTCACTGATGCAATTTAATTTTTTAAACTCACTATTTAGGCAAAGTAAGACCATAATTGAAATAACCAACTAGATTAAAATCAGTTAAGGCCAAATTTGGCCATAATTGAAATAATTAGCTGGGTCAGAGTCACTTTGGGCCATATTCGCAATTGTAAGCCCATTAACACAATTGGCCAATTTTTAAACTATTTTAATAGGATAATTATGTCCTAATTTTATCTGTAATTAAAATATCATCAATTTAAATATTTTTCTAATTATTTAATTATCTTTATACACACACACACACACACACCCACACCCACCCACCCACCCACCCACCCCAGGAATACATATATATGTATACACGAGGTATACATATACATGTATACATTAGGTGTACTTATATATGTATACAAAAGAAAAGGGCCAGCCTTTAATTTCTTAAAATCTGGACCGAGTCCAGCCCAAGTCAGGCTGAGACCTGGCCCAAATCCCTTGATAACTTATAAGGGGGTATACCACCCCATTTCCTCATTTTTCATTCCCAAATGCCCCTTACCCCCTCCCCTTTCTCTCTCTTCCTCTTCCGTGTAACCCTAGCACCGCCTCGTGTTTCCCTCTTCTCTCTCCGTAAAAAATGGAAAAAGTATAGAGTGTAGCAGATGAGCACAACTTTTGCATGTCTATTGTAATGAAAACATTTAACGTTTCACTTGATTTCACTAAATTTAATCCAAACGCGGTAATAAATCATCCTTTTGCTTTATTATTTTTTAATTGTTATGTGATTTATGTGTTTTGTTGTTGTACTTTGTTTGAATATCATTAATTGACCAAGGATGGGTAAGATCGAGTCAAGCAAGACTCAGATCTGACCATCCATTGTTGATTCAAGATAATCTTAGCCGTGTAAAGGCCTACAAAGGCTAATTTCAGAGAAAATATGTTTGTCCCACATCGTTTGTTTAAAGCTTTGAACGATTTTTGGGGTTCTATAAATAGAACCCCATCCCCCTTTACAAAAACAAGTTTGGGAAGAGTTCAAAAAAGAGAGTTTTAGAAAGTTCGACTTTTTGAAAGTTAGAAGTTTGAAAAAAAGAGTTTTCAGAGGTCAAGAAAATTGAGAGAATTAAAAGAAGGCTAGAAACTTCGAATTTCAAGCCTCTTAAGTATAAATTTTTTAAGATTTCGACTAGTTTGAGGTTTTCTGAGGTCTAAAAATTTATTTTCTCTTTTGTTTTCGAGTTTGTGTGGTTGAGTGTGGTCTTGGAAGCAAAAAGGGCTTCCAAATTCGATTTTGACCAAGGCTGGTCTTTGCTCCTCTTACTCCAAGTGGCAATTTACATGAAATTTTGTTGTGAATGTGTTCTTACTACTGTTGTAGTAAAACAAAGGTTCTTTTCTGTGGTCCTTTTTCCTAAGAATATAAAGTTGCACTGTCTCAGTTTTATTCGATGATGTTTGGTCCAGACTTCTAGGTGTTCCAATCCTGTTTTGGTGATTACATGTCATAGAATATTTTTTCTTTTGTCTACATCCTTCTATTGTGATTCTGTGATCACATTAAACAGTTCTCATTTCCTGCTATGAGGCCTATTAACATATGTAGTTGATGAATCACTTATTTGATGTGTCTAAAAGTTAAAGTGAGACTTTTATTAGTCTTGGTTTTGTCCTTGAACACTGTTCTAAAGGACAAGATTTAGTAAAGTAAATGGAATAACCTTGAGGTCTACAACTAAACACATAAGAGTGTACACAGAATATATACAGGTTAATAAAAAGAAAAAGGAATATATACACTTGGTATACACATCCCATGTGTATATCCTAGGTATACTGCGTATGTATATAAGAAAATAGGCCAATTATAGATAGCATGTATATATGTAAATAAAAGAGCATTGCTTGTTGTATCACTTATCTGACTAAGTATCCTGAAACTGTTGTGTTATTTCTATATGCATCATAGCATTACAATACCTGTCTCAGTTCCTTTGCCATTTCTAGATTTACTTTTAATGTTGCTTGCATTTAAATGATTTCCCATGCGATGATGCTTGTACACAACTATGGGACTCTGATTGTATACTATGGAAACACTGAGTTTTGAGAGTTTGAGGTGGTTTTAGGGGATAGATCTAACTACTCCCCGATATCCAGCCATGCCTGGGGTTCGTGAAACCCCTTGGAACTTGTGCGGTGTCAGGAATAAGGGTGGTGACAACATTTTCCCTTTGGTATGGTCTGAGTTGGAGTTTTCAGTAAAGCCAATAGTGTGTAATCAATTCCTTTAGTTATGCCCTTGTAATCAAATGGGATGTATATACATATATGTGTGTAGTTATGCTAGTAATAGGATCATCAAACATAGACTAATTTGATTTTTTTTCTCTTCTCCTACTGCACGACCATCTGTGCCAGAGTCCAACCGGCCTGTTGGGCCCAAGGCCTAATAGGAATATTCTTTCAAAATATGTTAAGTCCAAAAGAGAAAGGGAAGCTAATATTATTGAAGGCCCAACCATGGGTAAGAATGGCATAAAGGCCCAACTATGGATAAAAATGGTCTACTAGGGGTAGGGGGGTGGGGGTTTGGTACACCCCTAGCATCTCTCTTTTTCCCTTAAATTTTATTATGCAAGCTCTTGTGTTTGATTAAAGTGTTTGTATTTGTATGATTGTAAAAAACAAAACTCACATTATTATTGGACTCATTTATGTTTGTACTAGGCATCTTAGGTGAACGGTGCATATGCCGTTTAGTTTGACCTTAGGCCCCAACGTGATTTTCAGAACCCAAATTAGTATAAACATTTTCTAAAAGAATAAAAACGGCTAAAACAGTAAACAAATGGAGAGGATTAGCTTCCTTTTTACTGAAAAAACATACGTTGTTATCATTTTTACTAAGACCAGGCTTAAGCATTTTAGCTAGAAAAACATTTTTCCTAGTCATAAGTTCAGTTTTCAAAAATGTTCCTTTTCAATTGGGCAAAAATAGGCTTCAAAAATGGGTATAAATGATATGCTTTCAAAAAATGAGTTCTTTCTTTTTGGACTAAAAATCAGGCGAAAAATGATTTTCTAAAACATATGTATATGCAGCGTGTTTGTATCAAAACATAATGTCTTTTTTTTTCTCTGGAAACAATTCAAGCAAAAGCGGGTGTTTTTGAGGGCTAAGGCCCAACCCAAAGATTGTATATTTAGGCCCATGTCACGACCCAACCGACCATGACTGGCACCCAACTAAATCCTAGTGGGTGAACCAACACTCAAGGCATCTATCCCTTCCATTCCGATTTTATATTAACCAAGCTAATCAGTTATTATTCATTCAAACATCAAATGAACAAAATAAATCATGCCATAAAATACTGAAATAAGCGCAGAAGTTCTAACTATTACAAAATTTCCAAAACCCGAAAGTCATCGTACATGACTCTAATTTAAAACATGTCTATGGAATGAAATCTGACTAATAAATCCATAATGTCCGGAATAAGAAAAGACATCATAAGAAGAAGATTTTCGGGCGGCCTGGCATGGGAAGAAGCTCACTCTAAATCTATCAGGAAACGTCCTACACGCTAGATGTGAGGGCGTGTAGCAGTCTCTGTATCACAATCTGCACTCAAAAGAATGCAGCAAGGTAGTATCAGTACAAACACTATGTACCGGTAAATATCATAGGCCGATTAAGATTAGTATCATGCATATATCATAAAATCATTAGAATAAACAAGCCAGTCAACATACATGAATATCAATAAACCACAGTAAGTCAACCAAGGATAATCACAATCAAATCACTAAGAATGTCAATAATCATAATCACGTAAGCCATAACGGAAATAAGTTACCACAATGACCACACTCAGTGTACATGCATGCTAACTGATTTCATTGGTCATTAGTCATGACCTGCAGGGGACACATGGTATCCATGTACCACTCATTCCGGAACACTCCTCGGACTCGAGCACAAACGTCCGCTCCAGAATGAACCTCGGAAGCGGGACATATCAATGTACCTCTCATTTTCAGAAATAACGTCGGACCATGAGCCCATAATCTAGGTCACATAAGTGCCTTTCCATACCTCTTATAGAACAATGTTACTTACCTTTTCAATATCAATACTGAAATCATCATTCCATGTCACAATACCGTAGAAAAGATCGTATTAGCTTCTCATCACAATACATTCACTACAGAATCAACATACAGGAATAGTGGCACGAAGCCCACACCATCACTTATTCACAATCACATAGAAGCTTAGTCATACAGTATCATGTATGAAAACTAAACATGCTTTCTCCTAAAGAATTCACAAATATATAATCAACTAACCAAAGTCTAACTCAAGTGGATCGTAACCTACCTCAATGTAGAGCTGGGACACGCAAGTCGCTCCGCTACAGCCTTTCCTTTCCTTGATGCCTCAGAACGCTCAAAGTCTATAAATAGAAGGCTCAATGAGTCACAATTACTCAAATCATAAACATCAATGCAAAATACCCTTCCCTTTACCCTATTCCAATTAGTGGATGATTTTCTAGGTGTTAAGCAACCTATCAAGGTCCTTATTAATCATTACTCATCAAATTATCACAACATTCTATCAATATCCCCATTACAAGCAGTTCTTAGGGTCAAGACGCCATTTTTATAGAACCCTAGGTCTCCTTGCACTTATATAACTCTAAGTGTTCAATTCATGATTAAGAGAAGCTAACGAAGCCTTGAGATGATAACTAGGTGATAATAACCATAACCCATCAAGTTTAGAAGGTGTATCAATATTCTAGGGTTTCTATTTCACTTTCACCATTAAAGACCCACGAAGGGGATAACAATCATGAGGGAGAATGGAATGATAGAATGGAATATATGGAACTTACCTCTCAAGAGTTTCTTGCCCTAGCTTCGAATTTCACCCTAGGTGCTTGTTGGGAAGTATGTTGGTGTTTTGTGAATAGAGAATATGAGACTAAGTATAAAATTCCGGCCCACTATTTTTCATCAACCGCTGCAGCGGTCATAACGCCACTACAACGGTCCCGCTAAGGTGGTGAAGTGACCGCTAAGGGAAACTGCTTGACCGCTATGGCGGCATTTCCACCGCTATAGCGGTGCCACCATAGTAGTCCACCACCCGCCACAGCGGCCACAGAGGACATGGATGGCAGCGGTCAAGCCGCCGCTATAGCGGTACTGCCTTAGAGGTACTTCCATCGCTGCCGCGGTCCATTTTGGCCAGTAAGCTCGACTTTTGTCTAGTTTTTCCCCCTCTCACCCAACATTTCATTCGAGGCCTCAAAAGCATAAAACAAACATGTACATACACATAAAAACGCCTTACGAATCCACCTGCGGCCTCGGAATTCCCAACAGAGTTCTAATTTCCCACGTCACCCGCCGACGGACTCAATACAATAAAACAACATTCACAAGTAAGTCAATTTTCAGCTCTTAAGCTTACAAACTTGAGTTCTTACCGACTTTTTCTACCCTTGAAAAGGTTCTATTTGGTGGGGTGACCTTACATTTGAAGGGGCGTTACACTAGATACCAATTAAAACACCATTCGTCCCGAACAGACAAAGATGGAATATCTAGAGAGGGATTACCTGTCTCGGCGAAGAGCTGAGGGTACTTGCTACGCATATCAGATTCTGTTTCCCAAGTAGCTTCTTCCACTAGACGATTCTTCCACTGAACTTTCACAGAGGCTATTTCCTTGGACCTCAACTTGCGAATATCCCTGTCTAAGATAGCAACAAGCTCTTTTTCTTACGACAAATTCTCATCTAGAAAAACCGAATCCCAATGGATTATGTTGGAACCATCACCGTGGTACATCTTCAACATCGACACATGGAACACTGGATGAACGCCTAATAGACCCGGAGGTAAATCCAACTTGTAAGCCACTTCTCCTACACATTTGAGGATCTCAAACGGTTCAATATACCTCGGGCTAAGCTTGCCTTTCTTCCCAAACCTCATCACACCCTTCATGGGTGAGACCTTCAATAACACTTGCTCTGCTTCCGCAAACTCAAGATCTCAGACCTTGCGGTCCGCATACTTCTTGTACCTACTCTGCGCTACCAGAAGCTTGGCTTGAATCACCTTTACCTTCTCTAGGGACTCTCTCAGAAGGTCAGTACCCCACGGCCTCACCTCGAACGCATCAAACCATCCAATAAGATACCTACACCTCCTTCCATATAACGCCTCGAATGGGGCTATATCAATACTTGAGTGATAGCTATTATTGTAGGCAAACTCGGCCAAAGGCAAGAATTGATCCCAATGCCCACCAAAATCTATCACGCATGCACGAAGGATATCCTCAAGAACCTGAATAGTCTGCTCAGACTGCCCGTCAGTCTGAGGGTGGAAGGTTGTGCTATGATCTAACTTCGTACCCAACTCCTCGTGCAAACACTCCCAAAACCAGGATGTGAAAGTGGTGCCGCTGTCGGACACGATGGAGATAGGAACCCCGTGAAGTCTAAGCACCTCAGAAATGTAGACTTTAGCCAATTTTTTCGCATCATAAGTTATCTTCATCGGAATGAAGTAAGCAGACTTAGTCAACCTGTCAACAATAACCCAAATAGAGTCAACTTCTCTAGTGTCTTCGAAAGACCCACCATGAAATCCATGGCTATCCTTTCCCACCTCCACTCAGGAATAGGCATCCTCTACAGTGTACCCCCAGGTTTCTGTACATACTTCCCCATTTGGCAATTCAGACGCTGAGCAACGAACTTTACTATATCACGCTTCATTCCAGTCCACCAGTAATGTTGCCTCAAATCACGATATATCTTAGTGGCATCAGGATAGATAGAATACCTCGAACTATGAGCCTCTGTCAGAATGGTCTTGATCAAGCCTCAACACAAGCCAACACCTTACCTATGTTAGAAATATCCAGCCTCATAAAACTGTTAGCCAGAGTATAAACCTCTCTAGCTAACAGACGCTCCGAAGAAATCAAACGAGCCAAACTTTCCATACTAGCCGACTTCCTGCTCAAAGTGTCAGCCACTACATTTGCCTTACAAGGATGATACAGGATGGTAGTGTTTGTCTTTCAGCAGTTCCATCCATCTTCGCTGTTTAGAGTTCAGATACCTCTGAGTGAACACATGCTGTAAACTGCGATGGTCCGTGTACACCTCACAATGGACACCATACAAGTAGTGCCTCCAGATTTTCAACGCAAACACCATTGCTGCCTAATCTGGATCATGAGTACGATAGTTCTTCTTATGCACCTTCAACTGCCGAGAAGCATAAGCAATCGCCTTCTTGTCCTGCATCAAAACAGTATCCAAACCAGAACGTGAAGCATCACCATAAACAACAAAATTCTTTCCCTCCATGAGCAACGCTAGAATCAGTGCTGTAGTCAACAATGTTTTGAGCTTTTGGAAGCTCTTCTCACACTCATTGGACCACTAAAACAGTACCTCTTTCTGAATTAAACAGGTTAAGTGAGAACCAATAGAGGCAACCCTTTTCACAAACCGACGATAGTAGCTAGCCAGACCCACAAAACTACGGATCTCGGTCACTGATGTTGGCCTAGCCCATTCCCTGACTACTTGAATTTTCTGAGGATCCACCATAATGCCCTATTTTGAAATAACATAGCCAAGAAAGACACATAAGACAACCAGAAATCACACTTAGAGAATTTATCATACAACTTCTTCTCTCGCAATACCCTAAGAGCAATTCTCAAATGTTCCTCATGCTCTTCCTTACTTCTAAAGTACACCAGGATGCCATTAATGAACACTATTATGAAAGAGTCTAAATAGGGCTTAAACACACTGTTCATCAAATCCATAAACGTAGTTGGGACATTTGTAAGCCCAAAAGACATAATCAAGAACTCATAGTGCCCATACCTGGTCCGAAAAGCAGTTTTAGGAACATCCTCTGCCCGCATCTTCAACTGGTGGTACCCCGACCTTAAGTCAATTTTTGAGAACACAGAAGCTCCCTGTAACTGATCAAACAAGTCATCAATACGGGGAATGGGATACTTGTTTTGGACGGTTACCTTATTCAATTGACGGTAATCAATACACATGCGCATAGACCCATCCTTCTTCTTAACAAACAACACAGGAGCACCCCACGGAGAGGCGCTCGGGCGAATAAACCCCTTACTCAAAAGATCTTGCAACTGCTCTTTCAATTCCCTAAGTTCTGTTAGCGCCATCCTGTAAGGTGGGATAGAGATAGGATGAGTCCCTAGGTCTAAGTCAATCCTGAAGTCAATGTCACGATCCGGTGGCATACGACGAAAGTCGGTGGGGAACACATTCGCAAGCTTGCGTACCACTGGAACGAAATTGAGGGATGGAGTATCTACACTGGTGTCCCGGATATGTGCCAGATAAGCTAGGCAACCCTTCTCTACTAGCATCCTAGTACGAACAAAGGATATTACTTTCTTAGGGAGGGGACTAAGGTTGCCCTTACACTCAAGTCTAGGTTCCCCAGGCATGGTTAGTGTAACAGTCATAGAATGGCAAACTAGTATAGCATAATGCAGGGATAACCAACTCATACCAATATAACATCGAAATCTATCATGTCTAAGATCATCAAATTCGCCCAAGTACTATACCCCATAAAAGTAATCTCACACGAAGGGTTGACGCTATCCACCACCACAGAGTCCCCAACAGGAGTAGATACATAAATAGAGGCATCAAGGGTATCACACATTAAATCCAGACCTACAGCAAAATAGGTAGATACATAAGAAATAGTAGAGCCCGGATCAAACAAAACGAAAGCCATCCGATCATAAACTAAGATAGTACATGTGATAACTGCATTGGAGGCCTCAGCCTCCAGTCTACCTGGGAAAACGTACAAATGACCGCGCCCTCCCATCGCCTGTGAACCACCGCGATTCCCATTACCAATCTGTGCTCCGCCCCTGCCGGGCTACTGGCCGCCTCTACTTGCCTGAGGACCACCTCGGTTAGGCTAGGCACCACCCCTACCCCCGGTGTGGCCGCCCCGCCCTACTGGTGCGCGATCCTTACCCCCTCGGTCTGGTGCAAACGGAGCTCGGGGAGCGTGATACTAAGTCCTCTACCCACTCTGTCTAAGTTTGGGACAATACCACTTGAGATGCCCTATCTCACCACATTCGAAGCAACCACGGTCTAGCATAGGCCGCTGAACAGAAGCTGATGAAGCAGTGTAGCCTCCATGCTGACCGAAAGCCTGATAATTTGCTCCTGATGGGCCCCCAGCTGACACCTACATCGCGGATTGAACCGGTGCCCTGAATACACCTGTGAACTCTGACCACTCGAGGAGGAGTTGCTTAACATCCTACCCCTACGGGCCTTCTTCTCTACCTGCTGCGCATGACTCTTCTGCCTAATACCCTCAACAGTACGGACATACTCCACTATCTCCCGGAATGAAGCCCCAGTGGCTATAAGCTGGAGAGCCGATAACTAAAACCCAGTGTTCAACCCTTTCACGAACCGCCGTATCCTCTCCCCCTCAGTGGGTAGCAACTAAAGAGCATATCAAGATAGGGAGTGAAAATGGGACTGATACACAGCAACCGACGAGTTCCCCTGATCAATAGTAGCGAATTCATCCTTCCTTGGGTCCCTCAGAGTACGCGGAATGTACTTATCCAGAAACACAGAGTAAAACTGAACCCAAGTCAATGGAGGGGACCCAGCTGGCCTGCACTCCACATGAGCCCTCCACCAAAGCTTGGCATCACCCAAGAACTGAAAGGTCACAAACTCCAGTCCATACTTGTCCACGGCCCCCATCTTATGGAGCCTCTCGTGACAATCGATGATGAACTCATATGTCTCCTCTGACTCAGTACCATAAAACACAGGAGGCTTCATTTTAGTGAACCTCCAAAACAGATCATATTCCTCGCCAGTCATCACTGGCCTTGCAACTGGCTTGGACAGGCCTCCAAACCCATAACTTTCTCCAAGTGAGGTGCCACTGCTGCTGCATGCTAAACTCTCGGAGCCTGTGCTCTGTCCGAACCTGGGGCTGCTAATCCTGCGCCCCTACCTGCTGGACCGGCTGGTATAGCTCTGGCCTGTGCTAAACCATGCAACCAATTCAGCACCTATGCCATAGCGTTTGGTATACCCTGAGCAGCTGCAGCTCCTGGCAGAACTAGTACCGCTGCTGGCTGGGCTAGTGGGGCTGCCTCTCCCGCTACCTCATTAGGAACCACTGGAGGCACGGGGTCAACCACTGGGACGCCACCCCCAGCTAGAGCCGCCCCTCTGCTAGCTTCTCTGCCTCTACCTCTACCTCTAGCTACTGCCGCGCGTGTTCTCTCCATCTTCAAGAGAATGAAGGATGGTCAGATACCAATTTAAATCAGCAGATACCAATTGGGATCAAGTACCACGAAAGTAAGAAAGAAAAGCTAGTTTTTCTTGTGTCCGGTAGCCTCTCGACAATAAGTACCGACGTCTTCGTACCGAACCACAAGACTTTACTAGACATGTCCTTGTACGACAAGATCAATGAACCTAAGGCTCTGATATCAACTCTTTCACGACAAAACTCGCCATGACTGGCACCCCACTAAATCCTAGTGGGCGAAAAAACACTCACGGCATCTATCCCTTCCAACCTGATTTTATATTAACCAAGCTAATCAGTTATTACACATTCAAACATCCTATGAACAGAATAAATCATGCTATAAAATATTGAAATAAGTGCAGAAGTTCTAACTATTGCAAAATTCCCAAAATTCGAAAGTTATCGTACATGACTCTAATCTAAAACATGTCTATGGAATGAAATCTAACTAATAAATCCATAATGTTCGGAATAAGAAAAGACATAAGAGAAGATCTTCGGGTGGCCTGGCATGGGAAGAAGTTCACCTTAAATTTATCAGCAAACGTCCTCCACGCAAGATGTGAGGGCGAGTAGCCGTCTCTATATCACAATCTGCACTCAAAAGAATGCAGCAAGGTAGTATCAGTACAAACACTATGTATCGGTAGATATCATAGGCCAACTAAAATTAGTATCATGCATATTTCATAAAATCAATTGAACAAACAAGCCAGTTAACAGAGACGAATATCAATAAACCACAGCAAGTTAACCATGGATAATCACAATCAAATCACTAAGAATGTTAAGAATCATAATCACGTAAGCCAAAACAGAAATAAGTTACCACATTGACCACACTCACTATACACGCATGCTAACTGATGTCATTGTTCAGTAGTCATGACCTGCAGGGGACCCATGGTATCCATGTACTAATCGTTCTGGAATACTCCTCGGATCCGAGCACAAACCTCCACTCTGGAATGACCCTCGAATGCGGGACATATCAATGTACCTCTCATTCCCGAAACTAACCTCGGACCACGAGCCCATAATCTAGGTCACATAAGTGCCATTTCATACCTCTTACAGAACAGTGTTACTCAAAACATCATTCCATGTCACAATACCATATATAAGATCATATTAGCTTCTTATCACAATACATTCACTGCAAAATCAACACACAGGAATAGTGGAACGAAGACCACACCATCACTCATTCACAATCACATAGGAGTTTAGTCACATAATATCATGCATGAAAACTAGGCATGCTTTCTCCTAAAGAATTTCACAAATGTAAAATCAAGTAACAAAAGTCTTAACTCAAGTATACCGTAACCTACCTCAATGTAGAGCCGGGACACGCAAGCCACTCTGCTATAGCCTTTCCTTTCCTTAAAGCCTCAGAATGTTCAAAGTCTAGAAATAGAAGGCTCAATGAGTCACAATTACTCAAATCATAAGCATCAATGCAAAATACCCTTCCCTTTATCCCATTCTAATGGGTGGATGATTTTCTAGGTGTTTGTTACACCTCTCGTTTTATTGCAAGGAGATTTTAGCTTATTGGTGGTGTGTACCTTCGGTTTCGTAATCCGCACCAGAGTTTTGGGACATGAGATATTTTACCTTGTATGTGTACATGAGTATAAGTATGAATTCTTGACATTACGAGGGAATTAGAAGTGAACCAAATCGAATCGGAGTAAAACGGAGCAGTTCAGAAAAACTGCTGAAACTAGTCACCGTCGTTGGCCCAAAGGACGACCGTCGACATGTCGACGAGCCGTCGTCTGGCACTATCTATTGAGTTCTACAATCAGACATCTCAGGCGGCAATTCGTCGGGGTATGTCAACGGACCGTCGACACGTCGACCCTGCTCGCCAACCTACGTATCTGGAACTTTCCAGCCCTGGTTATAAATATAAGATTCCACATTTTTATCCCATTATTTTCCCAAAAAAAGATCCTATATATCTCTAGAACTCTCAAAAACTGTTCCGCTATTTCTACATCAAATCTATACCAAGAAACTAAGATCAAACGCCAAGATTAAGAGATTGATGTACTAGGAAGCCTATTAGGGTTTGTGAAGAGTAATAATTTCTTTGGTATACAAGTGAGGGGCTTCATTATAATGGAGTAGATTGACTCAAAGCTTATTCCTAAGTAATTAAGGTGAGTTTTATATTTATTTCATGTTATTAAAAGTATTGAGAGGTTGAAAGACTTGGATAATTGAAGGGAGGAGAATATGGAGTGCAAACATGAAATTAGTAATATTCTTGAATCATGACTTGACTTAAATCATCGTTCTTGATATGTAATGAGTATAATCTTACTATGAATAGTATTAAAGATGTTGTTGAGGCATTGTATGAGGATGGATACGGGATGGTGCAATAGTTAGGGTTATGAAGGAGTTTGATAGGGAATGTTGAGGATGTAATAATGTCTAGCTTGATGAAGCTATTGATTAAATATTGTGAGTGTTGTTATTGATGTTGGGAGTTTCTTATTACGTGGAAGAAGTCATCAAAATAAAGGAGATGTTACCCAATTTTCGTTAGCTTTAGCTTAAACTTAAGTATGTTTTCGATTATCTAATCTTAGTACGAATTCCCTTGAAGGTAGAGCCGCAAGCTTGAGAGGCACGCAATTAGACGATAGAGTTGAAGAGATACAAAGGTATGTAAGGCTAGTCCCTTCTTTTATAAGGCATGATTTCTATTAAATGACTTTCTTTATCTTTCAATGACCTTCTTACCTTTCGAAAAATATGAGTCGATGTTTATAAAGGGCTTCCTATGAGATAAAGATAATAGATATGTCATGACATTGATAGTGACGATGATGAGTCTAAGCCTAGAGATCCTAAAGCCCAAGATATGATATTTCCATGAAGCTAATGATCCTTTGTAGGATTCTTTGATGTTATTCATTGTTTCTAGACCCACCTTATGATTACCCCATAATGGAATCGGGGGTTCTCGACCTTACGTCACCCCGATAGAGTTGTAGCGTTTAATTTATTTCTTATGCATGCTTCATGGTAAGTATATGATGATGATGATGATTACACCGTGCCTAGATGGGCGGACATGTCACCGCGAATGCGAGCTGCACATGATTACATCGTGCCTAGATGGACGGACATGTCACTGCAAAGGTGAGCTGTATATGATTACATCGTGCCTAGATGGTTGGACATGTCACCGCGAAGGCGGGCTGCATATGATTACACCGTGCCTATATGGCCGGACATGACACCACTAGTGGGCGGCGTGCGATGGTTACCCGGACGCAGGTTAACAATGATGGTATATGTGATATGTATGACATGTGTTTTCTTTTAAAGGATAAGGAGGTTATATCTTTATCTCATATTTCATGATTTCTTTATTATGCTAGTATTATTCATGCCTTACATACTTAGTACATTTATCGTACTGTCGTCCTATTTTTTGTGGACGCTGTGTTCATACCCACAGGTAGACAGGGAGGTGTCCTAAATTCATAGGAGCTAATTAGTAGACTTACAGGAGCACTTCATTACTTCAGAGGTGCCATTTCGACATATTATTTTCTGTACATATTTGGGTCGACGGGGTCCTATCCCGTCTTTATGTCTAGCACTCTAGTAGAGACTTGTAGATACATACATGTGGGTAGCAGATTTCCCATGATGACTATATTGTACTTTTGTATATCATTTTTGTAGCTGTGAGGGCTTATGTATATAGATATGTGTCGCTTTGGAGGTTTATATATATGTATGTTCAGGTTGAGTATGATGATTCGCCTAATGAGAGGTGCGGTAATCAGCGTCGGGTAACCGTCATGGGCCTCTAGTCGGGCCGTGACAAAAGTGGTATCAGAGCAGTTCCGTCCTAGGGAGTGTCTACTAGCCGTGTCCAGTAGAGTATTGTTTATGGGTGTGGAGCACGCCACACATATATACAAGAGGCTGCGGGGCATTTAGGAAAATGACCATCCTTATTCTTGTTAGATCGTTCTAAAGAGCCATGTTATAAGACTTTCTCCTCCTTAATTGTGTGTTATGATTTCAGCGATGCCGGTAAAGAGAAAAGCCACAGCCGCCCAGAAGGGCAAGGCTACTGCAGAAAGGCGGGTAGAAAGGGAGCTGCCAACAAATATAGAAGAGGGTGATTCTCATAATGAGGCTCCATCCAATACCTCTCACACTCCACCTGTTTTAGAAGAACAAGACTTATTCAGCTCCAGCTCATATGCCTCCAGTTCCTCCAGCTCCAGCTCCTATGCCTCCAGTTCATCCACTGGGTGCTTCGGGTCAACAAATGACTGAAGTTATTCAGCTATTGACACAGCTAGTTGCCGCTCAGGCACATCGGCAGAGTACGAGTCCAGGTGATAGGGCGACTAGTGCTAGAGCTCATGATTTTATGAGTTTAAATCCCCCAGAATTTTTCGGGTCAAAGCCGGATGAAGACCCGCAAGGTTTCATTGATGAGATAATGAGAACGTTGAAAATTATTCATGCCTCCGATACTGAATTTGTGGAGTTGGCATCTTATAGACTCCAGGATGTGGTGGTTCTTTAGTATAATAACTAGATATCTTCAAGGAAGGAAAATGCACCTCCCCCAATTTGGCAAGAATCTGTGGATGCTTTTCTTCATCATTATTTTCCACCGGAGGTTCGAATGGCCCGTGCGGATAGGTTTCTGAATCTAAAGCAAGGGAATATGAGTGCCCAGGAGTATAGCCTTCACTTTAATTCATTGGCTACGTATGCTCCGACTATGGTAGCTGATATGGGAGATAGATTACATAGGTTTGTGAGTGGCTTGGGGCCACATTTGTTCAAAGATTGCTTGACAGCTTCATTGCAAGAGGGGATGGAAATTTCCCGTATTCGGGCCCACGACCAGAACTTAGAAGAGTAGCAACATCCGCAAAGGGGTGAGCGCAATATTGATAGGGGGAAGAGGAAGAGGGTTAGATCTATTGGTGCTGGCAGCGACGATAGAGGGGGATCGGGGCAGTCATATTCTAGACATTCAGGCCAATCGACGACTAGTGCACCCCTCGATTTGCAGGCATGAGATTTGACTGTTCCATTTATTTAGGATAGGGTCAGAGCTTCGGGTTCTCAATTGGGAGGTGATTATAGCCAGATGGGACCACCGGTCCCACGATGTAGTCAGTGCAGAAAACTACACTCGGGTCTGTGTCGCCACGGTTCAGATGCTTGTTATGTTTGTGGACAGACTGGGCACTTGATGCGTGATTGTCCCTCGAGGTACGATAGAGGTGGGGTTCATCCCACAAGATCAGCAGCTGGTTCTTCCTCATTTGTGTGCCCGATAGGGTAGACTCCCCAGATTCTAAAAGGCCGTGGCAGGGGCCGAGGAGGAGCATCCAGTTCATGTGGCACTCAGCCCCGTATCTATGCTCTAGTCGGACGTCAGGATCTTGAGTCTTCCCCAGATGTGGTTACAGGTATATTGACTATATTCTCTCATGATGTTTGTGGGTTGATTAATATGGGTTCTACGCTGTCTTATATCACTCCTTATATTGCTGGCCATATTGGGGTGAAACCCGAGCCAATTAAACCTTTTGAGGTATCCACTCCGATTGGTGATCCCGTAATAGCTAGACAAGTGTACAAAAGTTGTGTGGTGGTGGTATGTAATCGTCAGATTATTACTGATTTGATTGAGCTGGAAATGTTAGATTTTGATGTGATTATGGGTATGGATTGGTTGGCTTCTTGTTATGCTAATGTGGATTGCAGAATGAAAATAGTCCGATTTCAATTTTCGGGAGAACCCGTGCTTGAATGGAAAGGTAATACAGTGTCTCCCAGGGGTAGGTTTATTTTCTACCTTAAGGCAAGGAAGATGGTAGCTAAAGGCTATATATATCACCTAGTCCGAGTTCATGACACCGGAGCAAAGCCGCTGACTTTTCAATCCGTCCCGGTAGTAAATGAATTTTCGGATGTATTTCCAGATGAAGTTCCAGGCCTTCCTCCGGAAAGAGAGATTGATTTCGCTATTGATGTGTTACCGGATACTAAACCAATCTCTATTCCTTCTTACAGAATGGCTCCTGCAGAATTGAAAGAGCTAAAGGCACAACTGAAAGATTTTCTTGATAAGGGATTCATTAGACGCAGTTCATCACCGTGGGGAGCACCTGTCTGATTTGTGAGAAAGAAAGATGGTTCCCTACGGATGTGCATTGATTATAGGTAGCTGAACAAGGTAATAATAAAGAACAAATATCCGCTTCCAAGGATCGATGATTTGTTTGACCAATTACAGGGTGCCAAATGGTTTTCCATAATTGATCTAAGGTCGGGGTTATCACCAAGTGAGAGTGAGGGAAGAGGACACTCCTAAAACAGCTTTCAGAACGAGATATGGCCACTATGAATTTTGGGTGATGTCATTTGGGTTGACTAATGCTCCGGAGGTGTTTATGAATTTGATGAATAATGTATTCAAGCCTCTTTTAGATCTATTTATAATCACGTTCATTGATGATATTTTAGTATACTCTCGGACAGAGGCCGAGCATGCAGACCATTTACGTATTGTCCTTGGAATTCTTCGGACTCGAGAATTGTATGCAAAATTTTCAAAATGCGAGTTTTAGCTAAATTCTGTGACTTTTCTGGGCCATATTGTCTCAGCAGACGACATTCGAGTTGATAATCAGAAAATAAAGGCTGTGAAGACTTGGCCAAGGCCTACAACGCCTACAGAAGTCCGTAGTTTTCTGGGATTGGCAGATTACTATAGAAGATTTGTAGAAGGGTTTTCCTCTATTTCAGCACCATTGATGAAGCTAACTCAGAAATCGGTGAAATTTCAATGGATTGATGCTTGTGAATGCAGTTTCCAGGAATTGAAGGATAAATTGGCTTCGGCCCCAGTTCTGACACTCCCAGAAGGACCAGACGGTTATGTTATGTACTGTGATGCCTCTGGTGTGGGGTTAGGTTGTGTGTTGATGCAGCACGGTAAAGTCATCGCCTATACTTCAAGGCAGTTGCGGAAACATGAGAAGAACTATCCGACTCATGACCTCAAATTGGCTATGGTTGTTCATGCACTAAAGATGTGGAGACACTATTTGTATGGCGTTCATGTCGATATTTATACAGATCACAAGAGTATCCAATATATTTTTAAGTGGAAGGAGTTGAATCTACGACAGAGGCGGTGGTTAGAACTGCTGAAGGATTATGATGTGAGTATTTTATATCATCTTGGAAAGGCGAATATAGTAGCTGATGCACTTAGCCGAAAATTAGTGGGCAGTCTATGTGAGGTTCCTCCGGAGAAGAAAGAATTAATCTGCGAGCTTCACCAATTAGCTAGCCTTGGAGTTTTCCTAATTAATTTAGGCAATGCAGGACTTGGTAACCACGACCCAACTGTTTCGTTCCTAGATATGGAGGTAAGAGAGCGCCAATATGAAGATCCCCAGTTGAGTCACTATAGAGATACATTTCATGAGAAAGAGAATTCATCTTTTAAAGCTTTTACAGATGGAGTCCTTAGGTACCGACACAGGCTATGTATTCCGAATGTTGCCGAAGCACGTCGGCGGATTCTAGAAGAAGCTCATTACTCTTGGTACTCTATTCATCCAAGGACAACAAATATGTATCATGATCTTAAGCTAATATATTGGTGGGATGGAATGAAGAAAGACATAGCGGAATTTGTAGCCCAATATCCAAATTGCCAACAAGTGAAGATCGAGCACCAAAAGCCAGGAGGATTGTTACAAGCTATGAAAATCCCAACTTGGAAATGGAAAATGATTAACATGGATTTCATTGTAGGGTTACCTCATTCCCAAAGCAAGTATTACTCCATATGGGTGATCATGGACAGACTCACGAAATCAGCCCATTTTCTTCCAGTCAAAACCACATATTCGGCAAACGATTATGCAAGGTTATATCTTAAAGAGATTGTGTGACTTCACGAAGTCCCGATGTCCATTATTACTGACAGAGGCGCACAATTTACAGCTAAATTTTGAAATTCTTTCCAAGAAGGTTTGGGTACTCAGGTAAGGCCTAGCACATCGTTTCATCCACAAACTGATGGGCAAGCGGAACGCACTATTCAGACCTTGAAAGACATGTTACGGGCATGTGTGCTAGATTTTGGTGGTAGCTGGGATGACCACTTACCTCTCATTGAGTTCCCCTATAACAACAGCTATCATTCCAGTATTCAAATGGCCTCGTATGAAGCTCTATGTGGAAGAAAGTGTAGATCCCCAATTGGGTGGTTTGAAGTAGGAGAGGTACAACTAATAGGCCCTGAGTTGATTCAACAAGCGGTGGAAAAGGTCAAGGTCATCCGAGACTGACTATTGACAGCCCAAAGTCGCCAGAAATCTTATGCAGACAACTGTCGACGAGACTTAGAATTCCAAGTTGATGATTGGGTATTCTTAAAGGTATCACTGATGAAAGGCGTGATGAGATTTGGTAAGAAGGGATAGTTGAGTCCTCGATACATTGGACCTTATAAGATTTCCCGCAAGGTGGGTCAAGTAGCTTACGAACTGGACTTACCCTCAAAACTTGAATCAGTCCATCCAGTTTTTCATGTATCAATGCTCCGTAAGTGTGTCGGAGGTCCTACTAGGATCGTGCCGGTAGATGATGTTCAAGTGATAGAAAGGTTGACTTATGAGGAGGTACCATTGCCATACTAGATAGGCAAGTATGGAAACTTAGAAATAAAGAGGTATCCTCAGTTAAGGTCTTGTGGCGGAACAATAATCGAGAGGAAATGACTTGGGAAGCAGAAGAAAACATGAAGTCCAAGTACCCGCACTTATTTCAACCCCCGGAAGAGATTCAAGATGAGACATAAATATCATGAGGTATGTATGCTTTCTTTTTATGCGCTTGGTCGTGCGTGGCCATAATTTCTTGCAATTGTGTTGTAGCCCTGTGAGGCAATGTTGTTATGGGCTGTTTTGATAGGATGGTAGCGTCATATTACAGGGGAAACTCTGGCGAAATTTCTGTAGGATTCCCGAGAACTTGACATTTGAGGACGAATGTTTTTAAAGGGGGAAGAATGTTACACCTCCGGTTTTATTTGTCACGACCCGGCTAGGGGCCGCGACGGGTACCCGGTGCTAACCCACCCGGGCACCCCTTATCATACATTACTCCTTTCATCTAGGTGAGCCACATATTAAATCATACATTCCTATCCATCAATCATACTAGTCCCATTGGACAACAATACCTTTATATCATCATTGGCATCTATGCCATATCAATGTACATAAGCCGATAAGGCTAACAAAATGATATACAAAATATAGGCCGACAAGGCCAAACCCATCTAACCATATACGCATGTCTACGAGCCTCTAAGGAGAGTATGTCATATCATATAGGCGGGACAAGACCCCGCTATGCCCATAATTATGTACACAAAAGAATCAATACCAAAAGATATAGCTCCGAATGAAATGGAGCTCCGCTATATAGTCCCTGAGAATGTAGCTATGGATCAAGCCTGTCTCCCTGAGCACCTGCGGGCATGACGCAACATCCACAAACAAAAGGACGTCAGTACGAAGAATGTACTGAGTATGTAAAGCATAATCAATATTAATATAGAAGCATAATAGGCAATATAAGAAGTAGCATAAGATGGGAGACAGTAGTATCATCGTCATAAGCACTTACTTGCCTTTCATAGGGACTTTCTATTTCTAACGCGTATTTGTGTACATGCGTCCGTATCCGTATCCATTTCACATTCGTGATCGTATTCATATACATATCCTTACTCGTATTCGTGTCATATCCGTATTCATACTCATATCTATATCATATACATAACCATAGCATATACATAGCATTTACATAGCATGCCTGACCACGAAGGTTCGATGTTTCATACATACTTGGCCAACCAAGGCTCAAGGTTACACATACTTGGCCCTACAAAGGCATTAGGGTTTATCCGTACCATCTGCAGAGGTGTGCGCGCGTTACATAAATAAATACATATTCTACCCGGCCTTATAAGCTCGGGGTTGCATAATAGTCATACATAGTTACATATACATAAGCATCTTTACTATTATCATCACTATCATTATCGTCATCGTTATCGTCATCGTCAGCGTCGTTACCATTATCGTCTTCATCAATATCAATGTCACTATTATCGTCATTCATTACATCTATCTTTATAGGCTTACTCGTCATATGAGGAACTTAGCACAATCTTAGCATATCGAGAATCGTGAGCTTAATAGTTCGGAAGATAGAATCATTTGAAGGACATCATAGACTTATAGAAGATTTAGATGATTGGCCAAAGAACCATGCCTTATGAAAGAAGGGTTAGCCTTACATACCTTTCCGTTCAACTATTTACCACTTGCACGTTCTCCTTCAATGCTCACGTTTTTACCTTCATTAGAGTTATACTATCATTAGAAAATCGATAGCTAGCATACACAACTAACACTAGAGAAAATTGGACAGCATCTCCTTTATTTATACGACATTCCCCCATATCGCGTATCAACTCCCAAACGTCAATAATACATTCACAATATCATAACAATAGTCCTCATTCATCCACATTATCTATATTTCTCACTTCGCTTCCATCCACCCATATCCATGGTCATAACACACGACTACATTCATTCACATACATTGCCTATCCCATGTTCTCAACATCATTTATAACCTATTTATATCACAACACATCAAGAATCATGACTCAATTCAAGCTATTACTCAAAATGGCACTATTCCACATTCATGACCCATTTTTCTATATCCTTCTACAATCCAAGTATTTCAACTTTCAAATACCTTAAACAACATGGAAATATCATAAATCTTACCTTAGATGTTTTAGGAACAAGCCTTGGGTGGTAATACTTCACTTGAGCAAAACCCTAGTTCATCTCCAATGAGATTTCTTGACTTGAATGATCTTTAATGGGTTTTCTTACACTTGATTCACTTAGTTTATATTGTTGATCACTAATACCTCTTGAATTCTTGTGGAATAAATGTAGAGAGATGTTTTTGAGAGAAGGGGTGTGATATGGAAATGAAATGAAATAAAACTTGGATCCCTTATTTAATGAACCAATCTGATCCCAACCAGATATATGGTACGATCGACGGAGCGTCGATCTGATCATCGAAGTTGTTAAATTTCCAGTGAGCAACCTTTCGTCCCCTTTCATTATACGGTGAGAAGGACGGTCCGTCGAACTGATCGATGGAGCGTCGATCTGATCTGTCAAATGGTCTTCGCGCTGACTCGATTCTACGGCACAATCAACGAATCGTCGGCCCGTCCGACGGTACAAATAACGACCGTCGAACCCCCCCCCACCCCCCCCCCCCCCCCCTTTTTTGTAGAACTGCAGTGAAGTTTTATTTGATGAACTTTTCTCCCTTGCCTCTAACTTCTTTGGAATCTTAATTAGAATCATTAAGCATCCATTCTTACTTGTAAGGACATCATGTACACCTTAACTTACGTTAGTCCATTCACCGCTCAGCAACCCAAAGTTCTGAGGTGTAACATTATTGCAAGAAGATTTTGGCTTATTGGTGGTGTGTACCTTCGGTTTGGTAATCCGCACCAGAATTTTGGGACATGAGATATTTTACCTTGTATGTATACAGGAGTATAAGTGTGCATTCTTGACATTACAAGGGAATTAGAAGTGAAATGAATTGAATTGGAGTAAAATGAAGCAGTTTAGAAAAACTGCTGAAATCAGTCACCGTCGATGGCCCAAAGGACCACCGTCGATAGGGTTCTGCAATCAGACATCTCAGGCGGCAGTTCGACGGGGCATGTTGACGAACTGTCAACCCTGCTCGTCGACTCGCGGATCTGGAACTTTCCAGCTCTGGTTATAAAAATAAGATTCCACGATTTTATCCCATTATTTTCCCAAAAACAGATCCTATATCTCTCTAGAACCCTCCAAAACCCTCCCTCTATTTCTACATCAAATCTATACCAAGAAACTAAGATCAAAAGCCAAGATTAAGAGATTCATGTACTAGGAAGCCTATTAGGGTTTGTGAAGAGTAAGAATTTATTTTGTATACAAGTGAGAGATTTCATTTTAATTGAGTAGATTGACTCAAGGCTTATTCCTAAGTGATTAAGGTGAGTTTTATGTTTATTTCATGTTATTAAAGGTATTGAGAGGTTGAAAGACTTGGATTATGGAAGGAGGGAGAATATGGAGTGCAAACATGAAATTAGTAATATTCTTGAATCATGACTTGACTTAAATCATTGTTCTTGATATGTAATGAGTATAATTTTGCTATGAATAGTATTAAAGATGTTGCAAAGGCATTGTATGAAGATGGATACAGTATGGTGCCATAGTTAGGGTTATGAAGGAGTTTTTATAGGGAATGTTGAGGATTTAATAATGTCTAGCTTGATGAAGCTATTGATTAAATATTGTGAGTATTGTTATTGATGTTGGGAGTTGCTTATTGCGTGGAAAATTCATCGAAATAAAGGAGATGTTACCCAATTTTCGTTAGCTTTAGCTTAAGTATGTTTTCGATTATCTAATCTTGGTACGAATTCCCTTGAAGGTAGAATCGCAAGCTTGAGAGGCACGCAATTAGACGATAGAGTTGAAGAGATACAAAGGTATGTAAGGATAGTCCCTTCTTTTCTAAGGCATGATTTCTATTACAGGACTTTCTTTATCTTTCCAAGACCTTCTTACCTTCCGGAAAATATGAGTCGATGTTTATAAAGAGCTTCCTATGAGATAAAGATAAGAGATATGTTATTAAATTGATAGTGACGATGATGAGTCCAAGCCTAGAGATCCTAAAGCCCATGATATGATATTTCCACGAAGCTAATGATCCTTGTATGATTCTTTGATGTTATTCATTGTTGCTAGACCCATCTTATGATTACACCATAATGGAATCGGGGGTTGTCGACCTTACGTCACCCCGATAGAGTTGTGGCATTTAATTGATTTTTTATGCATGCTTCATGGTAAGTATATGATGATGATGATTACACCGTGCCTAGATGGCTGGACATGTCACCATGAAGGAGGGCTGCATATGATTACACCGTGCCTAGATGGCCGGACATGTTACCTCGAAGACGGGCTACATATGATTACACCGTGCCTATATGGCCGAACATGTCACCGCGAAGGCGGGCTGCATATGATTACACCATGTCTATATGGCCGGACATGACACCACTAGTGGGCGGCATGCGATAGTTACCCGGACGCAGGTTAACAATGATGGTATATGTGATATGTATGACATGTGTTTTCTTTTAAAGGATAAGCAGGTTATATCTTTATCTCATGTTTCATGATTTCTTTATTATTCTAGTATTATTCATGCCTTACATACTCAGTACATTTATCGTACTGGCATCCTTTCTTTGGTGGACGCTGTGTTCATGACCACAGGTAGACAGAGAGGTTTCCCAGATTCATAGGAGCTGATCAGTAGGCTTACAGGAGCACTCCATTACTTCGGAGGTGCCATTTCGATATATTATTTTGTGTACATATTTGGGCCGACGGGGTACTGTCCCGTCTTTATGTCTAGCACTCTAGTAGAGGCTCGTAGATACGTACATGTGGGTAGCAGATGTCCCATGATGACTATATTGTACTTTTGTATATCATTTTTGTAGTCGTGAGGGATTATGTATATAGATATGTGTTGCTTTGGAGGTTATATATATATATATATATATATATATATATATATATATATATATATATATATATATGTTCAGGTTGAGTATGATGATTAGCCTAATGAGAGGTGCCAGTAATCAGCTCCGTGTACCCGTCATGGCCCCCTAGTCGGGCCGTGACAAGCAACCTATCAAGGTCCTTAATTATCATTACTCATTAAATTGTAACAACATTCTATCAATATCCCCATTAAAAGCATTTCTTAGAGTCATGACACCATTTTTATAGAATCCTAGGTCTCCTTGCACTTAGTTTATGACTCTAAGTGTTCAACTCATGATTAAGAGAAGCTAACCCAAGCCTTTAGATGATAACTAGGTGATAATAACCATAACCCATCAAGTTTAGAAGGTATATTAATATTCTAGGGTTTCTATTTCACTTTCACCATTAAAGACCCACGAAGGGGATAACAATCTTGAGGGAGAATGGAATGATAGAATGGAATAGATGGAACTTACCTCTCAAGAGTTTCTTGCCCTAGCTTGGAATTTCACCCTAGGTGCTTGTTGGGAAGTGTGTTGCTGTTTTGTGAATAGAGAATATGAGACTAAGTATAAAAATCCTAGGCTACTGTCTTCCGTCGACTGCTGCAGCGGTCATGCCGCCGCTGCAACAGTCCCACTATTGCAGTCCCAAGGGAAACCGCTTGACCGCTATGGTGGTCCTTCCACTACTATAGCGGTGCCGCTACAGCGGTCCACCGCCAGCTACATCGGCCACCGAAGACATGGATGGCCGCTGGCAGCGGTCAAGCCGCTGCTATATTCGACCACCGCAGCAGTCCATTTTGGCCAGTGAGCTCGACTTTTGTCCAGTTTTTCCCCCTCTCATCCAACATTTCATCCGAGGCCTCAAAAGCACAAAATAAACATGTACATACGCATAAAAACGCCCTACGAATCCACCCGCGGCCACAAAATTCCCAACAGAGTTCTAATTTCTCACATCACCCCCCGATGGACTCAATACAATATAACAACAATCACAAGTAAGTCAATTTTCATCTCTTAAACTTACAAACTTGAGTTGTTATCGACTCGTTCTACCCTTGAAAAGGTTCTATTTGGTGGGGTGACCATACATTTTTCATAACGACCGGAAGGGTCGTTACAGCCCAACTTAACCAATATTTCAGAAAAGAGATAAGCCAAAATATGTTTTGGGTTGAGCCCAATAGCTAAAGGAAGAAATGAGATTTTGGGCTAGAAACCAATAGACCATAACCATTTTTTCAGAAAAAGAGAATAGAAGTTTGGGCCAAAGCCTATATCTAAAAAACGTTATTTCTACAATATAAATTGACAAATTTCAAAGACCAAAAGACAATTGGTTATATAATCAGACCCTCATAAATTAAAACCGTGCAACCTGTTTGTAAAACAAAAAATAATTAATGTTTTATATAAGGGTGTTTTAAAAACGTACTAAACGGACTAACCCGAACCATGTACGAGTCTAGTATGAACAAATTTATTCATCCCACACTTTTAAAGACTTTCTATCTTTACAAAAGCTACTATTATCCTTATATATAAAAGGAGCTAATTTTATCCGGATATTCTAAATTCGAGCCTAAATACCCTATATATAAAGGGAATATATTCAATTCTTTTCAAAATATGATATGCAAAATAACAGTCTTTTTTTCGAGAAATTAATTCCAAATAAACAGTTCATGCAAATACTTACACAATGGACTTCGAAGACCAACCGTATAGTATGGATTCTTAATAGTAGGGTGCCTAACACCTTCCCTAGGGGATCACCAGAATCCTTACCTAGAACTTTAGATTAAAAAGGATTTTTCACGGTTTATGAATAAAACCTTCAAAATCAATTTTCCTAATTTCCTCAGTATTAGGTGGCGACTCTTTTAAAACAAAGTCCGAAAGAGCACCAACAAGTTCACAGTAGCCTTTTTGAGTGCTAACCCCGGCCGCAAAAATACGAACCGTAATAGATGAGGACTCTGCTAGGGACTTAAAGGTTCTAACTATAAGGATTCCAATATAATGTGGGTATATTTGCCTTCACTGTTTATGTGTTTACTTTCCCGCAATTATCAACTGTCATTGTATGCATATCATAACTCCGCCACTCCTGACATTTATTTTACACTTTGTTCCAATGATGACTTTACGGAGCACGCAGTCGTACCTTCACTATAAAATCAAAATATTTCTTTTGGAATAGTTATGAGGCGGGATTGGTTCGTGGTCGTCCAACAACCCAAACGGTTCAGCCTCAGTTGTCCACTCGGGTTCCTGGTCTTTTGTGAAAATCCCACCCTAGTAAAACTAGGATAGAGCTAAGCAAATCCCTACTGAACTAGAGCATTCATATCTAGATGAGCTTTGGATATTTCAGACCTACCTAAAGCTCATTAAGAGAAACTACCCTGTGTTCGGACGGTCTATGGCCCAAAGAACACCGCATCTCATTTATGTGCTATGTGGAAGTATATTTTGTGCCTATGTGATGAACTATTAACCTTGTGGGGATGGGAGAATCTTAACTGTGTTCAATTTTGTAGATAGAAGGCCAAATCCATTTTGACATAGTTGTTGAGGCTCTGGATCTATTGAGAGTTTGGTGGGAGTGGTTAGTTGATACTCACAAATAGAAAATTAGCTGCACTCTAGGTCACCTACCCTCTATCATGATGATGCAGGGTCGTCCAAAACTAATAGAGGTACTGACCGAATATTAGGATGATAGGGAAATTTTATTCCGCTTCGGTGATATTAAGATGACTCCGACCTCTGAGGAGATTAGGGACACCATAAAAAGCAATAGAACCTGTCTAAGCAGACGACACGAACCAGATCATAACATGTGTTTTCCATATAGGCCCACAATCAGCCAAATCATGAAGTTTCTTGCATTGACTGAGGCACCCTGGGCACGAGGACCTAATGTATCCTACAGGGATCTGTATCGGAGATTTGGGGATATCACCGGGTATACTCTATATCAGAGGGAGTTCAACAGTAGAGAAGAGTGGGATGCTATTAGACCTTTGGTGTTTTCCATAGCCTTGCTACGCACTATGGTGTTTCCACGGGATGAATCGTTGGCCATAAGCACCCGAGTGATCTACTTGGCCCACGCTATCTTCTAACTAAGGATCAGGAAGTCAGGTATTTTGACTTGGTATCCATCATCCTGGCGGATATTTTCCTGCTTTCGACAAATGTCGGAATCGCTTCGGATACTTCCAATACTTCCAAGGATGTAGCATTTTGTTACGATGGTGGATTATCAAACACATGAACATGGCTAAGGAAGTCCAGTATCTGAGCAACCACAACATGATAGACCGTCTTACAAATTATTGCCAGAACCTTGGTTACATGTCCAAAGGGGCATGGGCCCGCCTCTTTGAGGAGTTGATTAATGATAGGTTCTAGTGGATGTTTCCTGACTTTATATTTGAAATTGTGGTGGTTCAGGGTAAGAATTATCCCTTTGTACCATTAGCATGGGTTCGAGGAATCCGTCCTTATTATCCATCTTTGGCTTTAGGGAAATTTGTTAGAAGACAAGTGATACCTCAGTTAGGAAATCCTGAGCTGTTCATCATTAAGCACATATAGCATAAGATCAAGAACACTGGGGTGATCCTCAGAGAGTGGAATGGTCGCGTGAGTTGGGGTCCTGATACTTTAGCTCCGGACAGGTTAGAGGCAAGGTGTGACCCTGGGTATCATGAATTGCTATAGGGACACTTGGCTCGTGCATCCATCCCAAGGCCCATACTTCCTCATGATGCCCAAGAATAAGAGCGTCTGAAGGAATGTTTGGAAAGCACAGATGAGCATTTGGCCAAGATTTTAGAAGAAACAGATACGGTGATAATCATTATGGAGATGTACAAAGCACGACTTCGGATTCAGACCACTTTTCGAAGGGTCCAGAAGGACAAGACAAGCCAGGCCTCGAGATCAGCTACTGGAGGAGAACCCTGGTAATTTACCTCTTTATATCAAGCCCCATGTCAGCTTCATTATGTTTGTAATCCCTTCGGGGAAGATATTTTTAATATTATGTATTTACTAATGATGATTTTTTAGGGCAATGGTTCACTTTCACAAATGGCACTTGCATATTTCAATCGATTAAGAGAGCCTTAACTCAAAAAGGCTTTAGGAACGCAAATAGTATAAATACCTGCAAATTACATAAATGCTTGCTACGTGCTTCACATGCCTATTTTCTATGTGTGTTATCATATATTAAGGCTTGAATACATTTGATCCGATGATCTAAACTACATACCAAAAGAAAAAACCCCAAAGCTTAAAACTTACCCAATTCATCTCCATTAAAAAGTTGACTTACAATGGCAAATCAAGGAGAACAAGAAACGCGGACTCTGGGAGTGACAACTGAGATGCTAAGAGACAAAGTACTACAAATGGAGAAGCACCTCCAAGAAATTGAGAGGAAAATTGAAGAAGAGGACAGATTGCTAGAGATGGTTGGAAACTCGCCAGAGGGCATACCTCAAGGACAATACTATGTGAATGTCCCAGAAGAAGCAAGGGATTTGGTGCTGAACTACATACCTTTAGAGAGAAGGCCTATGACGCCTTGAGAGGGGATCCCAGAAGGAATGAATGAAAACCAAGGAACTAGATCAGACCCGTGGGTGACAGAATTAGACTCGAAAGAAGAGCTGGAGCCTGAGCAGGAAGTCTCTGAACCCTTCGAGGATGAAGAACCAAAATAAAAAGAAGAAAAGCCTCAGGATATGGAGGAAGAGGAATTAATAGCCCGTTGACATAGAGGCTGAGGGAGAGGAAGAACCATTTGAGATGTTTCCTAACTTTGCAGAAGAAGAGAATGAGGCGAACGAGGAATCTGACTACTATCCCCCAGCCAACGAGGGATCTAACTTCTATGCACCATCACTCATGCTGGTACCTGCAACCTCTACGATGGCATCTGAAAATTTTGGAAGAGCGGGCCCTTTCGAACCAGCCTGGTGGGGCATAGCCTTCAAAGCCTATTTTTTCCCATTCAGAGTAGCTTCACGGCTCGTTACCTGTAAGGAGGTATACAAAAGGATGGTTGCCACAGGAGTGCCTTCCACTACTAGGGCTAGGTTACCGCCGCCCGTGTTGGTGTACGCATACAAAAGATTCCCTTTTCACCGCAACCAGGCCGGTCATACCATGAATGAGTGTCTGGGTTTAAGAAGAAAAATTTGTAGCCTGATTAATGATAGGATCATTGGGACTTTGTGGGGGCCACACACCTTACTAGTCCATGACCCTATTATCCCTAGAGAAGATTCATTGCAGGTACTCATATCTGGGGGTATGATTTCACAGTCTTCGAGAAATCATATGCCCGCATCTTCTCGACTTTGGCTACTTTGAGAAATATTAGACCCGTAGAACCTGCCCATGAGCCCGCACCACTGAGGCCCAACAGGAACAAGTTTTACTCGTATAATATAAGAGCTATGGGGCACGACATAGAAGAGTGCCAAGCATTCAAGCTCGAACTCGAGCACAAGATCAGTACAGGAGAGATCTTGATCATCTTACCACCACAATACTGAGATGAAAGGAAAATGAGAGAGCGAGTTCCTAAGGATCGCGACTCGCGAAACTATTGTTTTGGGTAGATATTAGGTGTCTTCATTTTTTGCACATAAAAAGTTACCCCTCCCCCACGAATAGTGTAAGGAACAATGCTGACCTGACATCCCTATGGAGGAATACGCGGGAAGCCCTAGTCGGGCCTGGTCTGGGGGATGTCTTTAGCTAAGTTTAGCCTGAAGGATATTTAGGAAAGATATATATCCTTCTTTTGTAAAACAAGCAACGATAGGGCCTGATTTCCCCTAGTGGGATACGTAGGAAGTCTACGTAAGACTCGGGCCCTATATAATATAAATTATAATTCCTCCCCATTTGTTTAATTTCTGTAACAAGGAGGGATTTGCCAAAGTAAGTCAACCATAAAAACCATTAAACCAAGCTCCACCTAAACATTAAAGGCCCATAAACACCCGAACCTTTAGAACAAAGGATCAAAAGTATTCAAGCTTTAATATGTGACTTTATGTGTTGTGTGCGCTTTAAATAATAATATGTGATATTTTGTGATAAGTACATAACTTTATCTACCGTTGAGTTATTCTTGTCTTATAGCACGATGCCGATTAGCATAGTACTGAAAGCTGGCATACTTCAGCAGATCCAAAGCCGCATTAGTATCTCTCGCAGACAAAGGCAAATAGAAGATGACTGGTACACCCAATAACAGAAATGAGCTCGCTCTCCATGACGAAGATGCCCAAGACCCACAAGAAGCATCATCTCAAGAATATGTGATTGCAACAGTACTGACTGCCGTTACGGCCCTGCAAGAAAAGATGGCCACACCCCTTTTTTCCCCACAAAAATGATTTATTTATATTAAGTTCAAAAGGTTTTTCAAATCAAAAGTGATGAAAATTGTTTTCGAAAAGGGATTTTATTTAGAAAAAAAGAGTCGCCACCTGGCATCGAATTTTGGTGTGCCAAGTCATCATAAAATCAATATCCCTTTCAAAACAAGTTTAACTCTAAAAATTGATCAGCGACAGAGATTCCGGTTAAGGAATTCTGTTGACTGAGGGGAAGGTGTGAGGCATCCCTTGAATCCCGTGGTTTTAGCACGATCACTTTAATTAACTCGTATTGGCATAAATAGAAAATCCATCGAGTAAAGTCAAACAACAAGCGACCACATGCACAAAATGGCTTAATATTGCCCCTTTCTAAAAATGTCGAATAGGAAACAAAAGTAAAACTAAACTAAGCTATCGTATACTATCTTCTAATCAACGTCCAGCTTGAGCTACATCACAAGTATGTCGGGGCATTGCCCGAATGAATTTTTAATACAAGTACTCGGAGCATTTCCTGAATAAAATTAATTCAACTAAAGGGGTAACCTCTCTCGCCTTCAAAATTCATGCACCGCACCCTAAAACTTGCCTACCTATCCTTTATATAATAAAAGTACAAAATGGTATTAAGACAAATCTCTTTCAATTTTAGCCTAACAGTCTGTTAATTGTCAAAATGAACCCAAATTCCCCCTATTTCTTTAATTCTCATTAACGTAAATCAAATACTCTTCGATCAATCTCATAAAATAGTAATCAAACATCGGCAACCATTCATCAATCAATAGGGTTAACCAAAAAAAATCACTAACATGAAATCATATCATTAAAATAGCATGTTAACTAGAAAGAAATAAATGAACAAAGAAGAATTGGACCTGAAATTAGATGAATCCGAACTCGACGGGAACCGCAACCCGAACTCGAAATAGATCTGAAACCCAACTAAAACAAACCTTGACTCGAACTACGGCATGGATGAAACCCCTTATTTAATTTGAAACACCTTAACTTTTCAGTTGAAAAACCAAACAGAAAACAATATACCTGATTATGTTTTCTTCTTTTTTTCCACTGATTTAGGGGATATAAATGAGGGTGGTTTTGGGGAGGTTTAACAGTGGTTTAGGGACATTTTTCGATCGCTTAAATCGCTGGTTTAGTGGTTTGGGAACTGGGGTGCTGGCGGGGAACAGTTGAAGACGACGGGGGTGTTTGGTCACTAGTTTTAAGGTGGAGACATGGGTGTTTAGTTACTGGTTTCGTGTGTGTGTACTATTTTTGTTTTGGTGTGTTTTTATAGTGTTTTTAATGGTGGATATGTTCATCTATGGTCGAAGTTAGATGGTGGTACATTGGTGGTTCATGGTTTTTCCGGTGGTTAAGGGTGGGGGTTCAGATGGGTTGTTGGTCAGAGCTCCAGTAAGCGGGGAATAGGGTGGTCTAGTGAAGAAGACGATGAGGATTTTTTTTTCTTCCTTTTTTTTTTTTGGTTCTGTTCGTCACCCTCTCTCTATCTGTTATGTATTGTTGTGTGATGTGTATATATTTGTGGAAAAATTGAGTGAAGAAGAAGGAGTGGGTCCCTCCTTTTTGGTATGCCTTTTTTATGTGATCTGTGTGTTCTCTCTTTTTTGAAAAAAAACATTCCTATGTATATGTATTCCAAATCCATAAGAAGAGAGGGCCCCACCCCCATAAAATATTCTTCCAAAATAAAAAAAAAAACATGACCCTTTTCTCTTTTTGCGATAAGGTTTGTTATGAAGCTTTGTCATTTTGTGGTGAGGTGGTATTGTTACACCTCGAAAATTTTGTGACATTTGGGTTATGAGTGAACTAACGTAAGCTCAAAGTGATCATGAAGCCCTTATAAGGTTAAGGAGGGTATAAAATAATTATAAGTATGTATCTTAAGGTCCCAGAATCATATGAAGCGGCGTTTTGGGAAGATTTCATATCATTCGAGTTATACATTGTTTAATAATTCCTTGATTGGGAAATATAGGGTCTGTTATATGGTTAATGAAGTTTAATACAAGTGCCAAGAAGGTTCCATGAGGATTGGAGGTCAAATGAATCGAAAAGAACGCGATTTCACGAAATCAGAGAAGTTGGGGCAGTATGCGGTCGCATACTGAGTATGTTGGGCCGCATACTGGCCACAAACTCCCCATTTTGGGTGATAATTCTGCCAACACCACCCCCATGTTGTGGAGGGAGTATGTAGCTGCATATTCAGTATGCTGGGCCAGATACTCACCGCAAATTGGAGTGGGAAGGCGGTTTTGCCACCTTTTTAAATCGCAAAGGACCCCATTTTCATTTCAACCTCCCACACTTATTTCCCCACATCTCCAAATAATTCTTGAGAGTTCTTGAAGGTTCCATAACCTTCCAAACCTTTCCACACCATCAAGAGAGAAAATCAACATCAAAACTCCAAGATAAACCATGGAAGGAGATTGTTCTTATTTCTACTCAAGGTTGTGATCAACTTGGTCTTGGAAAGGGTTGAGTAAGGTTAAATTGTACTATTATAAGGTATGTTATTCCTATCATTTACATGATTGAGTTGATATAAAGGTTTAGTATCTCTTGAAAAGGAAAAGAATTAAAGCGGAGAAGTCATAAGTGTTGGAGTGAAAAAGATAACCATGAGATGAATTTTAAAAGGGATTTTTGGATAAATTTGAGATTAGATTGGATATAACTTCTTGATTATGATATTGTGGATGTTCTTATTGTAGTTTGGGAGTTGTTTTGTAATATGGTGGAAGTTGATAAAATAGGGAAAGTGCTGCCCAAATTTGGTTAGCTCGTTGATTATGCTAGTTTGCACTTAAGAGTGTTTCCAAGACTTAACTTTAATGTGAATCCTCTTGAATGTAGATTTGTGAGCTTCGGAGGAGAACGTTAAATAACTAAGGAGACGTAAAGGTATGTAAGGCTAACCCTTTCTTTCCAAAGGCATGATTCTATAGTTACGAACCTACACATAATATCATATCCACCATATTCCTATTTCTAGAAACACTAGAAGCCCATGATTTTCATGATTCATATGATATGGTTGATAATGTTCTTTGAGATGACGATTATGATGATGATTTCAATTCTAGAGATTCCAAAGCTCAAAGTTCATAATGTTCTCATGATACTACTGAGTTTGTCACATGATTATCAATTGTATCCATTGTTGTTGATCTCGTCTTATAATAGTTGTTCCTCCAAGGTGAGATGTAGCGATGATGATGATTCCATAATAGAAACCGGAGGCTTATCGACCTTACTTCATTGGGCTCTCATGCATGCTTTACACACACACACACACACACACACACATATATATATATATATATACACACACACACACACATATATATGTGTGTGTGTGTGTGTGTATGTATGTATGTATGTTTATAACACTGCGCCTACATGGCCGGGCAGTATAACATTGCGCCGCCCTATAGGCGCTAGGCAGACACATCACTGCAGTGGGAAGCTTATAATATCATCCCGAACACAAGATATTTGGAACGCGCTGCACGTTCCATAGCAATAACTATATATGGATCGAGCTGCACGTTCCACAACAATACCTACATATGGATCGGGCTGCACGTTCCGCAACAAGATATATACATGATGATAACACCGCACCTATATGGCCGGGCAGTATACTATATATGTATGTATGTATGAGATGGTTTATTTTCCTAAAGCTGGGCATGCATGACATCCGCCTTAAGAGGAATTCAGATGTACAAGTTATTTTCTTATACCACACTACTTTCCATATCTCTTATTATGTTGTCATTCATGACTTACATACTCATTTCATTATTCGTACTGACGTCCTTTTGCTTGTGGAAACTACGTTCATGTCTGCAGGTAGGCAGGGAGACGAATCAGACCCCTAGCTGCTTCATTAGTGGATTCTCAGGAGAACTCCTTTTGCTTCGGAGTTGCAGTCTCTTGGTATTACTCTTTTGTGTACATGTTTGGGCACGACGAGGTCCTATCCCGTCTTTATGATTTCTTTTTCTCATAATCGAGCCTCGTAGATTTATGTATGTATTGTTAGACTTCTCATAACCTCACCAATGCATACCTTGTATATCATTTTTGTTGCCTTGTTGGCTTGTGTACATAAATATATAGGGCAGAGTTGATGATAATCCTATAGACGAGTTTTTATTTGAGGATTCATGCCCGTAGAGATTGTGATAATTGTGAGTTAGATATGTGGTCCACCGAGATAAGGTCTGAAGAAGCATGCCAGGTGGTGCTCGGTAGGCTAGCTCCAGGCACCCGTCATGGTCCTCCGGCTGGGTCGTGACAGGTATAATCCCATTTGCTCTTTTCTCTATTTTTCCCATCATTTTTATTTACCTTTTATTTAAATGCAAAAATGAGAAATACTAAATAACTATTCCTAGATGGAGAAAAATATGCCATTTAAAAGAAAATAACTAGATAATCGAAATTATATCCTAAAAAAACATATTTTTGTAATTTTCATTCTTTAGAAACACTCAACTTGCAATCTAGAAATAGTAAATATTTCTTCTTTTTTATTCTCGCAAATAAGACTACTAAAATAAAAATAGAATAAAATCGACACATCAAAAAATAAAAATTAAAAGAAATATTTAGACATAATAAGGTGAAACACCTAGGGAGGGTCAAAATAACGTGTCTACAGCCTGTTCCTCTTTGGTTGGGACGCGAAGAGTTTCAGACAAAGAGTTAGACAACGAGACAAATTTGGACCCGACCATCATTTGGAGGAAGATAAAGGAACGAAACAAAATATGACCGAACCCTGGTCATGGGCATCCTACATATCCCGGATTATAAGGGAATCAGGTCTTGTGTAGTTCAAGAGTAAGAAGGGTGATGGAACATGCTGGGTTAGAGAGTCGATTGAGGTCCTATCGAGGTTCTGGTCCGCGTCTCCTATTATTACATCAAAATGAAAACAAAAGTTAAAAAGAAAATACAAGTACAAGATCCTATCTATGCCGATTCTCTTGAATATTGACTTGAATCTTCACGCTTTCCCAAGTGGTGAGATAAGTGTTCTGATCTCGAAAGTAAGCCCTATTCTTTAGGCGGGGCTCCTGCTACTGCTGACTGAACTTGAAACCAACTAAAGATATACCCTATTCTTCAAGGGGGCCCCTAAACTTGAAATTGAAAGATGTCCCTATTCTCCAAAAGTGTTCATGACTTTCTTTCCATTCTTCAGGCGGGTCCTGACTTGATTCTCATTCTTCTGGCGGGTCCGAACTTGCTTTCTATTCTTCAGGCGGGTCCAAACTTGCTTTCCATTCTTCAGGTGGGTCCTGCAAATCATCAAAGACAAACAACATGAACAAATATTTCTTTCCCGATTTGCACCAGGAAATTGTTGTCAGTGTTTGCAAAATCATAAACTATAGATAATGTAACTCATTGATGAAAGTAAAATCAAATGCTCTAAACTAGGAAATGCGTCTCCTAGGGGGTGAATATGAAAAACTCTAACTAGGTAGTGCGTCTCCTAGGAATAATGAAACCAATTAGGAACTGCGCCTCCTAAAAGCTAAACTGAAAAAGCCAAACTAAGAAGTGCGTCTCTTAAGGGTTAAACCGAAATATTCTGGCTAGGAAAATGCGTCTCCTAGGTGTTATGGCTAAATTAGGAAGTGCGTATCCTAAAAGAAAAACTTGAAAGTGCCAAACTACGAAGTGCGTCTCTTTGGGGTTAAACTGAAATACTTAGACTAGGAAGTGTGTCTCCTAGGTGTTATAGTTTAAATAAGGAAGTGCATCTCCTAAAAGCAAACCCTGAAAGACCCAAACTAAGAAGTGCGTCTCTTAGGAGTTAAACTAAAATACTTTGACTAGGAAGTGCATCTCCTAGATGTTATGGTTTAAATTAGGAAGTGCATATCCTAAAAGTAAAAACTGAAAGATCCGAATTAGGAAGTGCGTCTCCTACGAGTTATGATTCAAATTAGGATGTGCGTCTCCTATGAGTTATGGTTCAAATTAGGATGTGAATCTCATAAACGTAAAAGCTGAAAGACCTAGACTAAGAAGTTTGAAAGACCTAGACTAAGAAGTGCATCTCTTAGGGGTTAACCTGAAAGAATCGATTAGGAAGTGCATCTCCTAGGAGTAAAAGTTTGGATTAGGAAATTCGTCTCCTAAAGTTAAGAACCAGAAAGATCTAGACTAAGAAATGCATCTTTAGGGGTTAAATTGAAAGACCCGACAAGGAAGTGCGTCTCCTGGGAGTAGAGCTTTGGGTTAGGAAGTGCATCTCCTAAGAGTAGAGCTTTGGGTCAGACTGTGCGTCTCCTACAACCCGCATCAGGAAGTATGTCTCCTAGGGATGACAGTATTCATAATGAAAAGTTGATCAATTTTTGTTGCTTGCAAACTCGGACTAGGAAGTGCGTCTCCTACAACTCGGACTAGGAAGTGCATCTCCTCAGAGTAGAGCTTTGGGTTAGGAAATGTGTCTCCTACAGCCCAGACCAGGAAATGTGTCTCCTATGGGTAACAGTATTGATAATTGAAAAGTTGATCAATTTTTGTTGCTTGCAAACCTATATTGTGACACTTCTTTTTGCATCGGCAAAAGTTGAGACATTGTACCTTTGGAAGATTTGAACCTTTGATTTTAGGATAACATCCATTCCTGTTTCAAACAAAGAAAAATTGTGAGTTTTAAAATTTGGTGGTTGGTTTGTGGCCTTGGTTCTGAAGGTTATTGCTCATGCACTTGTCCTATTTAGCTGTTATTTCCAATAGTCAATGTTCGCTATTGGCTCGTTGGACTATTGAGCCAAACTCTGACTACCGGAGTGACTTTTGAGTAACTTTAAACTAGCACCAACACCTCTGTTTCATGGTTCCCATTAATTCAAACTCTACTTATCCCTTTTATTTTCATGAATCGAGAGCCTATCAACGAACGATAACTCATCGGGTACTTTACCACACTTTGAATCATGTTACCTTTCATGTGCTAGCCAGATGTTTTGCTTCGCAATTGGAAAAGCTGGTAGTAAGTTTTGAATTCCTTTCTCCACTCGTTCTAACATGGATTGACTCAACAAAACAAAACAAGATAAGTAAAGGATGTAGAAATGGAAAGAAGCGACATTCAACAAGAAATATCCCTTATTGGGAGAAAAGGAAAAAGGACACTTATCTCAATGTAGTAGTTGGCTCCAATGGTCATGACATGCATTTTGGATTGAGCGGCCTGATCTGTTCAACCAATCTATCCTTTAACTCATGTTGTGCTCTCATAACTTGTTTTGAAATCAAGATTTTGTATCTCGATTTCTTCATCAGGTTCATGAATCTCATTCGGCTAGTGGTGCTCCGAAGAGTTTGTCACCACTAAACCTCTCTACTTTGCTTGTCTCTCATCTTACCATTATCTTACGGTGCCCGTGAGGGTTTTCACATGTAAGACTCTTTCATTTTTAGTTCTCTCAACTCACCATCGGCTTATGGTGCTTGTGAAGGTTTTCACCAATAAGACTCTCTCATTTTCAATTCTCTCAACTCACCATCTCCTTATGGTGTTCGTGAGGTTTTTCACCATCAAGACGCTTTCATTGTCATTTGTCTTCCACTTTCCTTTTGCTAATTTCGACAGGTAATCGTTGTGATGCAAATGTCTTACGCTCATAGCGTGCTCGGCCATGACATTCTCAATGATTGATTTGAAGGTCTTTCTTTGTTTGTAACGTGGCTTTTGGATAGGATTGAAATGAAAGGGTGGAATGGAGGCTCGAAGACAACACAAATATAATAGGGGTGAGACTTACAACTTTTGAAATCGAATCGAAAGGAAAAATAACTTTTGTACCAGTTTCTTTGAAACGGGAAATTTTGAATTTTTTTTTTGGTTGGACCGAACCCCGAGAATAGGGTTGCCTGCATATCCTGTCGAGATAAGAATCAGGTCAGGCGTAGTTCAGGCAGCTCATTTCTTATGTTTTCTCTTCTTTTCCTTTCCTTTTTTTTTTGTGTGATTTTGTTTCCTTCTTTCTTTTTATTTTCGTTGTCCTTCTCTTATTTTTTTTTTGGCTATTTTCTGATTCTATTTTGTTCCAAAAGAGGGGTATGAAAGACAAATAAAACTAAGGCTCAACAGGGGTAGCAAAGGGTAACACAACATTTAAATAGCAGAATGAAATGCCTTCGTCATACTAATCCTTAAAAATATCAAATACAAAATACGCAATTTGAGAATGAGAAATGAAAAGCTTATGGTATCTCTTCACACCAAATGCATTATTGGATACTGTCTCTCGCTTTTCCTTAATATTTGTCTTTGCTTGTTTTCTCAAATGAGAAATGAAAATCTTATTGTATCTCTTCACAACAAATGCATTATTGGATACTGTCTCTTGCTTTTCCTTCATATTTGTCTTTGCTTGTTTTCTCAAATGTTCTTCTTCATAATTTTCAAGTTTAGTAAATTTGTCCCCTAGCTAGACCAAGTTTTAAGATCTGGCCAAAAATATTAACCACATGCATGCCATGTAACTAGAACCAGCCTGAAACAAATTATACAAAACTAAACTAAACAAAGTGAATAAAAAATTTGACAAAAATGAAAACTTTTTTCTTTTTTTAATTAAACAAAAAGGATAGAAGAGTTTGAACATTAAAGTAAGCAAAGTAAAATCCAAATTACAACCCTGAATAATCCAGATAACATAAGGAACGTCAAGACAGACTACCAATACTCCTTCCATGTGGACAAGAGTGACTTCCCAATTGCAAAGCTATCATCTTAGCCACTAAGTTGCGCATAAACATTACTTGGACCATTATCAGTTTCAATAAAATTATTCCAGGCAAACAAGTTCTGGGTCCCTTTGACCAATTCATCCTTATCAACTTCTGGAACTGAGACTGATAGCTTGAGAAGTTTTCTAAATGCCTCTCTTCCTTCTCTGTTGTCTTTTTATTTTGTGTGTGTATTCCGTCCTAGGTCAAAAATTGGAGCTGGCACGAGGTCGGAATACTTGTGGGAGTGGGTAAGAACCCTGTGGAGCTAGTGTAGCCCATCGTTGGTAAGGATGTGGTTGAACATATGGCTGGACATCACAGGAAAAGTATGGGAGAGGTGGCATGGGATATTAAGGGTCTTGTGGAGGGAAGTAATGTTGAGTTTGATTATATGGAGCTTGGGGATAGATTTGAGATTGTGGTTAGGTATATGAGCGAGGCCGAGCCCTCATGCCTCGTCGCTGCTCTGGTATAACCATGGCTACATCATCATATCCTTTAGGCTTCTTGAACAATTTTGAGTTACTTCAGCATTTACTCTCATGTCAGCAAAACTCATGATACGCCCTATTTTGATTCTATCTTCTATCATTTCCCCCATCGTAATAACCTCAATGAATGGTTTGCCTGGTGCTGAGAGCATGTGATGATACTATTCTTTGGTTTGAGCTAAAGGTATCCATTACCTCACCTTCTGCCATTGGAGGCTTTACTCTAGCAGCCTGCTATCTCCACCTAATGGTGAATTCTCTGAAACTTTCTATAGATTCTGCACCTTGGTCATGGAAATTTTATCTGGAGTAATGTCTATATCATACTGAAATTGCCCTACAAACTCTTGAGCCATGTCATCCCAAGTATGCCATTTAATGATATCCTGATCGGTGAACCAATCTGAAGTTATTCCTGTTAAAATCTTGCTAAAGTAGGCTATAAGTATTTCGTCCTTACCTCCCGCTCCTCTCAAATAATTGCAATACCTCTTCAAGTGGGCTAGAGGATCACCATTCCCATCAAACTTGTCAAACTGTGGAGTCTTAAAACCGGGGGGCAAATGAACATTAGAAAACATGCACAAGTCTTTATATGCAACATTCTTATGACCATCTTGCAATTTTCTTATGGATCGCTCCAAGATTTTCAACTTCCTAGTCATTTCCTCGTCTTTTGAGGTACTAGTAAGATTTTAAATGCTAACGGGGAGGCTCAAAGTGAAGGTATGGATCAGATACTTGAAATTAGGTTCTGAAGTATAGGGCTGAGTATCCGGGGATTTGAACATGGGCTCACTATTACATGGATCACCTGACATAGTACGCAGAACTTGGATTGAGGTTGGCATAGTAGGGGAAATGTTTGGGAAGCCGGGATGCGATGGAGGTAGTGCCTGACCAGTCGTCCTAGCCTGATACATGTTTGCCATGTGTTGTTTTAGCATTCTAACTTCTTCAGCTAACCCGAGTTTTGGTCAACCAACTGTGGTTGAGCACTTGCATCAATCAAACCAATGCCCTCGTTGGTTGCCATTCCCTTTTTGGTTTTCGACCTTGTGTGGTATGGATAAGTTGCCATCTCCAAAACCACAAACCAACTATCTTCTTTAGCATCATGAATGACAGACAAGTGGGTTAGGATATTTTATGCACATATTCACAATTATCAATTCTAGAATAATTCTAAGGGTAACAATGTCATTTTGGCATAATCCCAATTCCTGCTTTATTTAGCCTTCCTCTCTTTCATTTTCAATTTCCACACCTCTCGGTTCACTCTTTCTTTTTCTTCTTTTTTTTTTCTCCGCTCTTTCACTACTCTTTTTTGATTTTTTTTTAAGATAATTTGATCGAACCGGACTTGGTTTGCCTACGTATCATGCTAAACATGAATCAGCTCTTTGCGTAGTTCTGGAAGATCGGACATAATGTAACCAACAATTTTTCTTTTTGAATTTTGAAATAAAACGAGACTCAAAAAATATTTTTGGATTTTTGAATTTCCTAACAAATGAATTGTAACGGACAAGTAAAAGAAAATACTTTTGATTTTCTAAGTTTAAAATTCCTACCAAAGGGAAGCTAAAAACTATCGAAATGAAAAATCATTTTATGCCTTTTTTTTTTTTTGAATTTCTTGAATAAAAATTAAAAATTCTTTTCTTATGAAGAGAAGAAACTATAAAGACTTAGAAAAAATCTTTTTGGATTTTAAATTACCAAAAGAATGAATGCTAAAGGATACATAAAAGAAAAATATTTTTGGATTTTGATTGTAAAATTTCCTCCACAAGGGATCCCTGCTAAAAATATTAATCGAAGTAAAATCTTTTTGCTTTTTTTTTTTTTTTGAATTTTTGTATTAAGGATCACTGAACCCGATATGAGTTGCCTAAGTATGGTCGCCCCGAGAGACGAAAATCAGGTGTACGTTTTTCGTGCCGATTAGACTATTAAGGACACTTTGAAAAACTGACCCTTGACTCGAAAAGAACGACTATTTTTTATTTTTCTTTTTTTTCAAAAACATGGAATATAACCCAAAAAAAAAAAAACTTTATGGGTTTTTTTTTTTTTTAATCCCTAAGACATGTGCTAAAGAGACTAAAACCAAATCAAACACTTATTTTTTCCAGAAATAAAGAAAGTAAAATCTTTTTGGAATTTTTATTTTTGAGCAAAATGCATAGGAATTAAAAAATCTTTTTTTTTTCTAATAAATGAAAGAAAGGGAAAATCGTTTTTTTTTCTTTTTCTTTTGTAAAAGACGCTGAACTCCTAAAATTATGAAATTTCTTTTCAACACCCACTTACTGGTTTCAAGTCTTCTCATTTTTCTTTTCAAACACTCCTCCCCAAATCAGTCCGCCAAATGACCTTTTGGGACAAGTATCCTACAAAGGAACACGATACTAAGGATCGAGTCCTGCTAGGTCCAAATGACATAATGCACATAAGAGTGTCCTAAAGGCTGACCTAGGTTGGGGCTTACTAACAAAGGTTGTTTGAGGAGGCACGTGGTCGATAGCAACTGCTTTTCTTTCCGCCTACTCCACGCTTGAAATGCCCCCTCCCTAAGAATTTGGATGACTCTCGAAAAGGTCGCGTACGCTTACAACGTACTCCGAAACTTGTTGCAGAAAGAACTAGGGGTTGTGCAAATGATGTCAGATATAAAGCGGTAACAGGTAATGAAACGCGGTAAACAAGTTCACTCAAGCAACTAGCAAATAAGGCAAAACGTTTAACCAAACAAAGCGTTCACCCAAGAGTTTCTAACTAAGCCAATATTAGTCATTTTGAAAAGCTCAAATTCTAAAAGTCCCCAGTGGAGTCGCCAGAGCTGTCACAACCCTTTTTTCCCCACAAAAATGATTTATTTATGTTAAGTTTCAAAAGGGTTTTCAAATCGAAAGTGACGAAAATTGTGTTTCAAAAAGGAATTTTATTTACAGAAAAAGAGCTGCCACCTGGCATTGAGTTTTGGTGTGCCAAGTCACTGTAAAATCAATATCCCTTTCAAAACAAGTTTAACTCTAAAAACTGATCAGCGATAGAGATTCCGGTTAAGGAATTCTATTGACCGAGGGGAAGGTGTGAGGCATCGCTTAAGTCCCGTGGTTTAAGCACGGTCGCTTTAATTAACTCGTATTGGCTTAAATAGAAACTCTGTTAGGTAAACTCAAACAACAAGCAACCACACGCACAAAATGGATCAAGGTTACCCCTTTTTAAAAATGTCTAAAAGGAAACAAAAGTAAAACTAAACTAAGCTATCGTATACTAACTTATGATCAACGTCCACCTCGAGATCCATCACAAGTACGTCGGGGCATTCCCCGGATAAAATTAATTCAACTAAAGGGGCAACCTCTCGCCTTCAAAATTCATGCACTGCAGCCTAAAACTTGCCTACCCATCCTATTTATATAATAAAAGTACAAAATGATATTAAGCACAAATCTCTTTCAATTTTAGTCTAACAGTCTGTTAATTGTAAAAATGTACCCAACTTCCGCCTATTTCCTTAATTCTCATTAACGTAAATCAAATCATCTTTGATCAATTTCGTAAAATAGTAATCAAACATTGGCAACCATTCATCAGTCAATAGGATTAACCACAAAAATCACCAGCATGAAATCATATCACCAAAATAGCATATTAAATAGAAAGAAATAAATGAACAAAGAAGAATTGGATCTCAAATAGATGAATCCGAACTCGACGGGAACCGCAACCGGAACTCGAAACAGATCTGAAACCCAACAAAACAAACCTCGACTTGAAATACAACATGGATGAAACCTCTTATTTAATTTGAAACACCTTAACTCTTCAGTTGAAAAACCAAACAGAAAATAATACACCTGATTTCTTCTTCTTCTTTTCCCGCTGATTTACGGGGTATAAACGAGGGTGGTTTGGAGAGGTTTAACAGTGGTTTAGGGACATTTTTCGATCGCTCAAATCGCTGGTTTAGTGGTTGGGGAATAGTGGTGGTGGCGGGGAACAGTGGAAGATGACGGGGGTGTCTGGTCACTGGTTTTGGGGTATTGTCACAACCCAACCAGAGTGCTATGACAGGCACCCGGAGCTAACACGCCGAGCACCTCTAAACATACATCTCATAATCATTTCTGGGTGGACCATAAAGATAACTCATTGATATCATAACCTGTAAGGACATATATCACAACATAACGAGACATCTCTATATAGTCTTCAACAATCATGCCCATCATCACTAGCCGACAAGGATACTAAAATGCTATACAACGATATAAACCGGTAGGGTTATGAAATGTCTGACTTTACACACATGTCTAGGAGCCTCTACATAAAATACAAGTGACCATAAAGACCAATACCAATAAACTGCAGCTCTGAAATAAGTGGAGTGCTCCAGAGAGTCCATTGATAAAGCACCTACGAATCTGATCCGTCTTCGTGCCTACCTGCGGGCATAAGAGCAGCGTCCACAAGAAGAGACGTCAGTACGAATAATGTACTGAGTATGTAAGGCATGAATAACAACATAATGAAAGTATCAAAATAAAGAAATATAAAAGAGATCAGTCTGTGCCTCTGAAGTCGTGCATGCTTAGCTTTTAAAAAAAACATTTCCATATATACATATATAGTATCTTTCCCGGCCATTGAAGCTCGGTGTTGTGTATATATAGTATTTTGTCCGGCCATTAAGGCGCGGTAATATATGTATAGTATCTTGTCCGGCTGTTAAGGCACAGTAATATATGTATAGTATCTTGTCCGGTCGTTAAGGTGCGGTAATATATGTATAGTTTCTTGTCCGGTCGTGAAGGCGTCGTAATTTATGTATAGTATCTTGTCCGGCCGTTAAGGCTCGGTAAGTATCTAAATTAAACATATATAAATACATACAACATGCATGAGGGCCCAATTAAATGTTACTACTCTATCGGAGTGACGTTAGGTTGGTAGCCTCCGACGTATCATTATGAAATCATCGCCATCGCTATATCTCACCTTGAAGGAACAACTATCATAAGGTGAGATCAACAACAATGAATAAAATCAAGAAATTCATGAAATAAACTCAATAATCTCATAATAGCATCAAGACTGTAAACTTTGGAATCTCCAGAAATGGAATCATCATCATCATCGTTATCATCATAGAAAACATCTATTTTAGCATCATAAGAACTTTGAGAATCATAGACTTCTAGCTTTTTGGGAATAAGGATATTATGGAAGTCATGTATGGGTTCATAAGAAGAGAATCATGCCTTTAGAAAGAAAGGGTTTAGCCTTAACATACCTCAAGTCGCCCAAGCAATCCAACAATCGGGCTAATTACAACTAGCACGCCATTCCATTCCTATAACAAGGAATACACATATAAACATAGATGGTGCTACTATACCACATATATCACCGACAACTTGATTCTAGAGTAAACCAGGCGACATTTACCTTTACTCTCCAATCACCTCAACATATACAACAACCCACAAAAACAACAGCAAACCTACAAAAGACCTCAAATACTCCTCTTACCGCCCTTACAAAAAGTATACATCAAACAACCCAAAGTATATCAATATACAATAACAATATACACTTCCTTTCTTCCCAATCAAGGAGCATAATCTCATCAATACACCAAAAACATTAGATACCATCCATATTCATGGAAATTAGCTCAACAACACAGCCACAACATGCTCAAAGCAGTCCATAAACTCACGACTACAACACAACACTTTATGACCTCTCCTCCATAACTATTTTCACTTTTAAGACTTGCTAAACCTTCAAATCAACTCAACATAAGAGATATGATGAAGAACATACCTTATACCTGAAGAAATTTAGCCGCATCAACTTTCTTAAAGACCAAACTCCCCACAACATCAAGTAGAAGCGAGAACAATCACTTTTCATGAACTAATTTGATATAATCTTGTTGAATTCTTGATCTAAGGGGCTGTAAGTGTTTAAGAGAAGTGTATGGATGTTTCTAGAGCTCAAAAGAAGCGTAAATGATGAAAAAAGGGGAATAATAGGGTATTTATACCCTTTGAAAGTCGGTTCCACCGACTTTTCAAGCGGGGCCCGCGGAGACGCCATTTGGCAGCTTATTTCGAAATGTCCATAACTCCCTATTCCGATGTCGTATTGACGAACGGTTTATTGCATTGGAAACTACACTCGACGAACTTTATTTTAGGCCCTTGAAACACATCAAAACTCCTGATATACTAGGAGATATACTTCTCTAAAATTGACCCAAAATATCTGTCCAAAATTCTACCAAATTTTCTAAATTTTTGACAAACATATTTTCTTCGATTTGCTTGGTCCCGGAATCTTTCAAAATTATCCACACATGATATTTATCATTAATTATACTTGATAATGGTCATGTCCTTTGGTTCCAAGGTTGTCCTTGTTATATCCCGCATTTTTGCATGTTCGGAAAATTCGAAATAATTTTGACTTGTAAGAAATAAGGCCATATTTTGATTTTATTTAATATATAGGTGTGGTTCATGAAATATTGATGCGGAAATATGGAGGAAGGCCAAGGGAAAAATGGGAAATTTTAGAAATTAGTTTCGGGAATTTCAAAATAAGACCCGTAACAAATTGGGCTTTAATGAAATGAAAAAAAAAAGAGAACAAGAGGCCCAATCCACAAGGAGTGGCCGGCCATACCCATTAAAAAGGGCCCAAGCCCATAAATAATTAAAACCCATGTGTTATAAAGGGAAAGGGGCCATTATTCTTCAACATATTAGAAGCTTCAAGAAAATAGAATTGAGAGCATCACAAAGAAAGCCATTCGGCCAACACAAGAAAAGAGAAGAAAAATTTTAGCCCATCAATCTTGAGTCCAAAAATTATAATTTTCTAGTATACCTACTAAGTTCAAGACCCTCTTCAACGGGATATAAATCTTGAGGCAAGAAAGTACTTTTTTTTACCAAGTGGAAAAATTGGAAAAAGGTAAGAATTCTACCCTTTTCTTATGGAAAATTTATATTGTTATAGTGAGTAGAATTTAATGAAAAATATGGAGATGTTGCGTGTGGTGTGTGGGCCGTGTGTGTGTGTGTGTGTTATGGCCGTATGGTGTCTTTTGTGAAGGAAGATGAATTGAAGTTGTTTAGTATGTTAATTATGTTGTTGTGGCCTTGTGATGTAAATGGAAGATTTATGGTTCTAGTTAGCATGAAAAATTTGTTGTTAAGTTGTTGTCGGAAAGTGTGTGATTTTATTATAGTTTATGTAATTATGGGAATGGAGTTGTAAGATGCAAATTGTTGTTGTTGTTGATGGAATTGGAAGAAGAAAATGCGACGTTGCGACCTTGTCGCAATTGTGAAGATTTCGAATGGAATATGGTGATAGTGGGATTATGGAAATATTTTGTAGAATTGTATGAAATGATTTGAATTGTATTTGGTCGATCTTGAATTAATAATGAATATGTGAACCTTGAGATTTGCTTGAAAATGCACAGTTGAATTAAATAATGACGAAATATATAGAAAGGAAGGTTACTAGTGTTGGAATGCATTTTAAATTGGGTTTTGATGTTATTAGTATGGTTGTTGGTGTAGTTGGTATGGTTGTTGATGAATTTGGCCGAGTTGTATTCTCGGGGATGTTAAATTTACAGGGGAGATGCTGCCGAAATTTCTGTAGACAAGTACTAGTTAAAAACTGAATTTTTAAGTACTTGTAGCTAATGTTTGGTAATTGATGATATTATTGTAGATATTGGAGAGCCCGAGACTTGAGTCGGGATTTGGTTGGCGAGTGATCGAGTTTTGTTAGCGAGCGATCGAGGTATGTAAAGCTTACCTTTCTTCCTTTTTGGCATGACCTTTATTAAATAAACGAATGACATATATGTATGCTCTAAAGAAAATTCTACTCCTAGAGCCACTAGGATGGCCTATGTCTTTGATTTCCATAAACTATTCCATATGACTTGACACATGCCTATGATGTTTGAAGTACTAGTCGATACGTTTCCGGATGTGGTTCGAAAAATATTTGATATGGCCTAAGTTTGGATATGTATATTTCGGATATGTGCATATGATTCTAAGGCTCCGTTTGAAGTACCCTATAATGTTATTTGAAAGCTCCTCAATATGAATGATACTAAATTTTCAGAAAATGACCTATGAAGTGTTTTTCGAAAGTTTGGTAATTTGAAAGTTCGCAACTTTTGTATACTAATTCCGATGGAATCGATGCTTACCTTGAGCCTTCTAATATCAGTATGTATATGTATTTATTCGTCGAGTCTTGGAATTTATTTAAATATGTATATGCATATGGTTTCCGCACTACTCCGCTCGTGCCTACTACTATGATATCGTTCGCCGGATCCCGGGCCGGTTTTGTGATCGTGCGCACTATGTGATATTCGGCAGTATGATGTGTTACGGTTCCCGAGACCTCGCCATAGGGCCGGGTACCACTTATATACGGTGTTATGATGTGATATGGCATATGATATGTTCTGGTATTGTGATATGTACGATGATACGATATGTTCGGGGATTGTACGGAGATATGAAACCTTCTGGAGTATGATGTGTTGTGGCGCCAGCGTCGGAGTGGCGGCCACGTTCCTGAGCCTTATGCATGATTTTTATTTGCACGATATATATATATATATATATATATATATATATATATATATATTTCCTGCACAGATTTTGATATACTCATTCTGTATCCATATTCGGTACTCCTCACTTCGGCTATGATTCAGATTTCTGTATTTCATGCTTTGCATACTCAGTACATATTTCGTACTGACCCCCTTTCTTCGGGGGATGCGTTTCATGCCCGCAGGTACGGACGCTCGTTTTGGTGATTCTCCAGTATAGGATACACATTCTGCCACTTGGATTACTCCTTTTGATCCGGAGCTCATATTTTTGGTACATACCTTCTGTTATACATATTCTGTATATATGACTATTTGGGTACAGCGGGGCCCTGTCCCGTCATATGTTCTGTCATGATTTGTAGAGGCCTGTAATCATATATGTGGGTCATGGGTCATGTTTGTTCGTTTGTGATTATGATCTGCGTCTTAATGCGGTCCCGTTTGCTATTATGGCCAAAACGGCCCATTTGTTTGTATATGTGTGTATATCTGGGCGATGTCTATTCGGCTAGCCTACAGGATGTGATATGATGTTCTGTACGGGCGACCGCTTAAGATGATATTTGTTTTCAGTATCTGCTTAAATGACGTATGTTAAGTTTGACTAAACCTTTGATATGTCGATCTGGTACGTAAGTCTGTGTGGGTGTCCAAATAGGGCACCAGTCGCGGCCCACGGGGCTGGGTCGTGACATTTCTTCCCGGTTACGACTTACGAGATCGTAATTCATCCTTTACTTCATTGATGCGTACTTTCCATGGCTTGTACCTTTTAAAACTTCATGGGATGTCTCTGATACTCCATTAATACGGTGAAATATGTGGCATGCTCATGCTCTGAAAGTGCAAGGTGTAGCATCCTTCCCCCCTTAGAAACATTCTTCCTCGAATGTTGTAGGTTGTGAGCTTACGATGCTATCATTAATTTCTTGAAATTGTTGTCTTCCTTTAGTTCCTGATCTCCGTGCCTTTATGCTATGGGCTCATTTTTCTTCTTTTATATCCTCCCAATGCTTTGTCGAACTCATTCATTAATTCCATATCCTCATGTTCTTATGTATGTACCCAGTGATCAACTAATATCTAGTTACCGTCCCGGGACATGTTTCCATTAAGATGGTCTTAAATCGTGATTGCTACGGCTCCCCGCCGATATATGAGCACTCTTAATTATTGTACTCTTGTGCCTTGCTCCTTATTTCTCTACTAGTAGACAAACTCTCTTGTTTAGATATGGCACCTTTCCTTGCTTGCTTCTCTGGTGCTATTTTAGATCATCTCTTTTTGTACTAGTCGATCTTATATACATACCATATCATCTCCTTTTAATTCCTTGGTCGGACTCTTCAATTCCTTACAATATCATCATAGTTCCACCTATGGTAGCGCCCAGATGATTTGTAATAGCATTTCCCTGCTAGTGAATTATTATTCTCAGTGATTATTTTATGTCAGATTGTCCCTTATACTAATCCCTGGTCATGTGCGACCTTTCTTACTCCTTCTGTTACCCCTTGGATTACTTCGGCACGAGTGATTCGAGTCATAGTGTCACGACCCAGCTAGGGGCCACGACGGTTACCCGGAGCAATTACCGAGCACCGCTTACTCTACTGCTTGTCTGGCTCATTTATTACTCTTTTATCAATTTTACATACCAATTGTAGGAAAATCATATTTAATTAAAATATAAATACTTTATATACATTTGCCTCTTGGCTATCAAAATAATATATATACATCTGAAAACATCTTGTAAGACCATCTAACCCACACTGCATATCTACGAGCCTCTACTAACATAGTGAATACATAGACGGAACAAGACTCCGTCATGCCCAAAATATGCATATATGAATGTACATCAAAAGTATAGCCATAAGCACCTCCGAACAATGGAGTGCTATCTATCAGCTGACAGCTACTGAGGACCTGGGCCAAGCTCTCCTCCCTGTCTACCTGTGGGCATGAACACAGCGTCCGAAAAAAGGACGTCAGTACGAATATTGTACCGAGTATGAGAGGCATAGATAATGAAAGGAAACATCAGTAATATGAGGAAAACATCAACATGAGACATCTGGATCTGAGTGGTAATCATAAATGAAGTAATGCATGCTATCTTACTCATACTCATCATCATAACATGTATGCATCATATGCAAGCTGCCCGTCCATGTCGGAACGGTGTGATAATCAATAATATTAGCCCGCGTCTAGGCCTCCCGCGTCCGGGGTACCATCTCATGCCGCCCACTAGTGGTGTCTGCCCACGCCCGTAGGTCGTGGTGTATCCGTATCGCCGCCCCCCCGAAGCGGGGTTTGCCCGGCCAACTAGGCCCGGTGTGAAATGCTCATGACATGCTCAATGTAAATGCTCATAGTGATATGCTTATCATAAAATACTTATCTTATCATAATGCGTATATAAGACTCATGATCAACTTTACTCTATCGGAGTGACGTGAGGTCGTGATCCCCTGATTACATTATGGAACCATCATGGGCATTCCACCTCACCTTGAAAGGACTAGTACATAAGGTGAGTGTAGGCAAGGAATAACATCATCATCATTCTAGTGTCATCATATCGCATAACTTATCTCATATAGACATTCATAGGCATAAGCTTTTAACTTCTTAGAATGTAAGAACTCATGGATCCCCAACACACTTGCGGAGCATCGAAACACGAAATACCGGGTGAACTGATTCAAACTCCGAAGGTAAATCCAATTCATATGCTACCTGTCCCACCTTACAGACAATTTTATAAGGTCCGATGTATCTTGGACTCAATTTCCATCTTTTGCCAAATCTCATCACCCCTTTCATTGGCAATACCTTCAGAAATACCCAGTCATTTTCCTGAAATTCTAAATCCCGTCGGCGGTTGTCTGCATAAGACTTTTGGCGACTTGGAGCTGTTAACAGTCGGTCTCGAATCACTTTAACCTTTTCAACTCATTGTTGGATCAAGTCGGGGCCTATCAATTGTACTTCTCCGGTTTCAAACCATCCAATTGGAGATCTGCATTTTCTTCCATATAAGGCTTCATACGGGGCCATTTGAATGCTGGAATGATAGCTGTTGTTGTAGGCAAATTCGATAAGAGGCAAATGCTAATCCCAACTACCACCAAAGTCCAGCACACATGCTCGTAGCATATCTTCCAAGGTCTGAATAGTACGCTCGGCTTGTCCGTCGGTCTGCGGATGGAACGCCGTGCTGAGCTTAACTTGGGTACCTAGACCTTCTTGGAAGGACTTCCAGAACTTGGCTGTGAACTGTGCCCCTCTGTCTGTGATAATGGCCAAAGGAATACCGTGAAGTCGTACAATCTCCTTGAGATACAATTTAGCATAATCTTCCGCTGAATATGTGGTTCTAACAGGGAGAAAATGAGCTGCTTTCGTGAGTCTATCCACGATCACCCATATAGAATCATACTTCCCCCGCGTACGGGGTAGTCCTACCACAAAATCGATGTTAATTTCTTCCCATTTCCACGTAGGAATTTCAATTGCTTGCAATAAGCCTCCTGGCTTTTGATGCTCGGCCTTCACTTGCTGGCAATTCGGGCACTGTGCTACAAATTCTGCTATGTCTCGCTTCATGCCATCCCACCAATACATCAATTTGAGATTGTGGTACATCTTGGTTACACCTGGATGAATAGAATACCGGGAATAGTGTGCTTCCTCTAAAATCTGTTGGCGCAAGTTTGCCACATTCGGTACACATAGCCGGCTTCGATATCTAAAAACGCCTTCTATGGAAACTTCGAATGGAGACTTTTCCTTTTCCTGAGATACATCTCGATAGTGGCTTAACTGAGGATCTTCATATTGTCGTTCCTTCACTTCTAGATTCAATGATGAAACTGTGGGGTCATTGATGCTAATACTTGCATCTCCTGAATCAATTGGCCGTACGCCGAGACTTGCTAACCGATGGACTTCACGAACCATTTCTCGCTTTTCTGAAGGAACTCCACATAAACTGCCCATCGATCGGCGGCTAAGTGCATCTGCTACTACATTCGCCTTCCCTGGATGATATAGAATGTTCACATCATAATCTTTCAGTAATTCTAACCATCTCCTTTGCCGCAGGTTCAACTCCTTCTGTTCGAAAATATATTGAAGGCTTTTGTGATCCGTAACGATGTCCACGTGCACACCATATAAGTAGTGTCTCCACATTTTTAATGCATGAATGACCGCAGCTAGCTCAAGGTCATGAGTGGGATAATTCTGTTCATGTTTTCGCAACTACCTCGAAGCATATGCAATAACTTTCCCATTCTGCATCAATACACATCCTAATCCCACACCGGAGGCGTCACAATATACTACATAGCCATCTGATCATTCTGGAAGTGTTAGCTCTGGCGCTGAGGTCAACCTGTTTTTCAACTCTTGGAAGCTACGCTCACAGGCATCACTCCACTGGAATTTAGCCGACTTCTGGGTTAACTTTGTCAATGGGGCTAAAATAGATGAGAAGCCCTCTACAAATCTTCTATAGTATCCTGCTAACCCAAGGAAACTACGAACTTCCGTGGGCTTCGTAGGCCTTGGCCAAGTCTTTACAGCTTCTATTTTCTGAGTGTCGACTCGGATACCATCATCTGAAATAATATGACCCAGGAATGCAACAGAATTCAGCCAAAACATCCACTTTGAAAACTTTGCATACAATTCTCGATCTCGAAGAACGCCAAGAACAATTCTTAGATGATCTGCATGTTCTGACTCTGTGCGAGAGTACACCAAAATATCGTCGATGAACACTATCACAAAAAGGTCCAAAAATGGCCTGAACACATTATTCATTAAATTCATGAACACTGCCGGGGCATTTGTCAACCCAAACGACATTACTCGAAACTCGTAGTGACCATATCTTGTCCTGAAGGCAGTCTTGGGAATATCTGCTTCCCTAATTCTCACCTGATGATAACCCGATCTCAGATCTATCTTGGAAAACCATTTAGCACCTTGCAATTGATCGAACAAGTCGTCAATTCTAGGAAGGGGATATCTGTTCTTCACCGTCACTTTGTTCAGCTGTCTCTAATCAATACACATTCGTAACGAACCGTCCTTCTTCCTTACGAACAAGACTGGTGCTCCCCACGGCGAAGAACTAGGCCTTATAAACCCCTTCTCAAGTAAATCTTTTAGCTGTGCTTTTAGCTCTTTCAGTTCTGCTGGAGCCATTCGATACGGAGGAATAGAAATAGGCTCGGTGTTTGGTAGTACATCAATAGTCAAGTCAATTTCCCTTTCTGGAGAAAGGCCTGGTAACTCGTCGGGAAACACATCTGGGAATTCATTCACTACCGGGACAGACTGGAAAGTTGGCGCTTCCGCTTCCGTGTCATGAACCCGAACTATATGACGAATATAACCTTTGGCTATCATCTTTCTCGCCTTAAGGTAGGAAATAAACCTACCCTTTGGGGAAACTGTATTACCCTTCCACTCAAGTACGGGCTCTCCCGGAAATTGGAATCGAACTACCTTTTTCCGACAACAAACATTAGCATAGCACGATGCCAACCAGTCTATACCCATAATTACGTCGAAATCTATCATCTCAAGTTCAATCAAATCAACCCTTGTCTGACGATTACATATAATGACTACACAGTTCTTATATACTTGCCTCGCTATTACAGGATCACCAACCGGAGTGAATACCTCGAAAGGTTTAATTGGCTCAGGTCTCACCCCAACACAATCAGCGATATACGGAGTAATATATGAGAAGGTAGAAACCGGATCAATCAGAGCATATACATCACGGGAAAATATAGTCAAGGTACCCGTGACAACATCTGGGGAAGACTCAAGATCCTGTCGCCCAGCTAAGGCATATACACGGGGATGAACAACACCTGAAGTGGATGCTCCCCCTCTACCCCTGCCTCTGCCTGCTGTAGTCTGAGGAGTCTGTGCTGTCGGGCGCGCTGAAGAAGAACCCGCTGCTGAACCTGTGGGCTGAGTCCCCGCTCTATCTCTCGCTGAAGGGCAATCCCTCATCATATGACCAACCTGCCCGTAAGCATAACAAGCATCTGAACCCTGACGACACTGTCCGGAATGTAATTTGCCGCACTGGCTACACCGCGGTACTGGAGGTATCCTCTGGCTAAAGTCTCCCCTAGACTGCGAATCCGAGGCCCTCGAACTCTGCCCCTGGCCAAACTGAAAAGAACGGTCAAATATCCTATCCGAGAATCTGAGAGGTGCACTAGTCGCTGAATGACCTGAGTGTCTGGAATGCGTCTGTCTTGGTCCCCCTCGGTACTCACTGCTCTCCCCCATATATCTATCCCTCTTACCTAGTCTTCTGTCACCCTCATGATCACTCCTCTGTTGTCGTTGTCGTTCCTCGAGGTTCTGAGCATAGGCCTGTATTCGGGAAATATCTATCCCGTCTTGCAAAGAAGCTGTCAAACAATCTCTGTACAGATGTGGCCCCAAACCACTCACAAATCTATAGTGGTGAATTAAATTGCATACTATACTCTCGGGCACTCATGCTTCCCTGTTTCAAATTCAATAACATGTCCGCTCTAGCTCGGCGGACTTCAGGTGGCAAGTAGTGACGAATAAAGGCATCTACAAACTCTTGCCACACGGGAGGTGGTGCATTCTCCCCTCTTGTTATCACCCAATTCTTATACCATAGTACCGCCACGTCGCGAAGTCTATATACGGCCAACTCCACGGATTCGGTCTCGGAAGCATGCATAAGTTTCAGCGTCCGCAACATCTCATCGATAAAACCTTGTGGGTCCTCATCCGGCTTCGACCCAAAAAATTCTGGAGGGTTTAGAGTAAGGAAATCACGGGCTCTTGTACTAGCCGAACGATCACTTGGGCCCGCGTTCTGTCGCTGTGCCTGAGCGGTAGCCAACTGTGTCAATAAATGTATGGCCTCGGACACTTGTTGACCCGAAGCACCCAGTGGAGGAATCGGAACTGAGGCTCCTCCCTGCTCTTCTACATTGGGCGCGGCCTCACTCTGCGATTCACTTTCCTCTACCTCCGCTCGGAGGCTCCCTTTCTGCCCGCTTCTTCGTCGTAGCTTTGCTTTTCTGGGAAGCTGTAGCTTTTCCTTTCGGCGGCATTTTTCTGAAACCATATCGCACTTTTAGGAATGATATAACCCTAGACTTGGCTCTATCGCACAATCTTATGAGAAGAAAGATGGTCATTTTCCTGAATGCCCTGTAGCCTCTTGTTTATTAGCGTGGCGCGCAACACACTATAAACTAGACTCTACTAAACACGGCTCGTAGACACTTCCTAGGGCGAACTGCTCTGATACCACTTCTGTCACGACCCAGCTAGGGGCCACGACGGGTACCCGGAGCAATTACCGAGCACCGCTTACTCTACTGCTTGTGTGGCTCATTTATTACTCTTTTATCAATTTTACATACCAATTGTAGGAAAATCATATTTAATTAAAATATAAATACTTTATATACATTTGCCTCTTGGCCATCAAAATAATATATATACATCTGAAAACATCTTGTGAGACCATCTAACCCACACTGCGTATCTACGAGCCTCTACTAACATAGTGAATAGATAGACGGAACAAGACTCCGTCATGCCCAAAATATGCATATATGAATGTACATCAAAAGCACAGCCATATGGACGTCAGTACTGAGGACCTGGGCCAAGCTCTCCTCCCTATCTACCTGTGGGCATGAACACAGCGTCCGAAGAAAGGACGTCAGTACGAATATTGTACCGAGTATGAGAGGCATACATAATGAAATAAAATGTCAGTAATATGAGTATAACATCAAAATGAGACATCTGGATCTGACTGGTAATCATAAATGAAGTAATGCATGCTATCTTACTCATACGCATCATCATAACATGTATGCATCATATGCAAGCTGCCCGTCAATGTCGGAACGGTGTGATAATCAATAATATTAGCCCGCGTCCAGGGTACCATCTCATGCCGCCCACTAGTGGTGTCTGCCCACGCCCGTAGGTCGTGGTGTATCCGTATCGCCCCCGCCGAAGCGGTGTCTGCCCGGCCAACTAGGCCCGGTGTGAAATGCTCATGACATGCTCAATGTAAATGCTCATAGTAATATGCTTATCATAAAATACTTATCTTTTCATAATGCGTATATAAGACTCATGATCAACTTTACTCTATCGGGGTGACGTAAGGTCGTCATCCCCCGATTACATTATGGAACCATCATGGGAATTCCGCCTCACCTTGAAAGGACTAGTACATAAGGTGAGTGTAGGCAAGGAATAACATCATCATCATTCTAGTGTCATCATATCGCATAACTTATCTCATATAGACATTCATAGGCATAAGCTTTTAACTTCTTAGAATGTAATAACTCATGGAAGGAATAGGGATTCAAGCTAAAAGATTCATGCCATTAGAAGGAAGGGCTAGCCTCACATACCTTGGTCGTTTAGCTAAGATATCGCTCACTTGTTCTCCGTCGATATCACGTCGTTACCTTCATAAGAGAGTTCATATCAACATTAGTAAACTAACTATAAGAACGCGTCGCAAATTCTAGGAGAAGTTGGACAACGCTTCCTTCGCTCATACCACCTTTCTCATGTTCTATATCAACTCTCAATATTCATAATATATTCGCAATATCATAATCAACAATCGTCATTTACATACATTTGGCAAAATCCACCATTTTCCTCCAATTTTCCCTTATTTCTACTTCTAGCTCATCCTTGAGTTTTCATGCATTTAATGCTTGTTTCATGATATAAACATCATTTATAACGTATCAGTACTCACAACACTTCAATATTCATAGTTCAATTCCACTATCATTCATTTATGTCACTATTCACTCAATAATGACCCATTTCTATGTTCTTCTACATTTCAAGTGTCTAAGATTTCCAATGCTTCAAACAACATGGAATAATCATGAAACTTACCTTGGATGATGGTTGCACAATCCTTAAGTTGAAATACTTCAATTAGCCAAAACCCTAGTTCCACCTTCTTGGGAATTTCTTGACTTAGAAGATCCTTTGATGTGTTCTTACACTTGATTCCATGAAATTAGTGTTGTTGGTCTTGATATTCCCTTTAATTCTCTTGAATTCTTGTGGAGGAAATATCTGGAATGTTCTAGAGGTCTCTTGAGTTGTTGGATGAATAATGAAATAATATGAAGTCTAAGTCCCTTTTTCAAATCACAAAATCTGGTCTTTAATGAATTCTTGTCGGGATGAACAGTGGTCGTAAACCACCGTATTTTGATTTACGGTCCGTCCATTGTGGTCGTTTTTAAGCATATGAAAAACAGAAAGTTTTTGGTTGAAGAACATGGTAGTTTACGACCTGGTTTACGGACCGTAAACTAGTTTACGGGCCGTAAACTGGGTCGTATTTAACCATATCAACACTTTGACAGAAACTCAGATTTTTGGCAAGCTGAAGGACGATTGCACTATAGGGTCCGTAAATCACTTTACGGGCTGTATAGTGCCATATACGACCACTGGCTGAAAAATTTTCCGCGACTTTCTTATTTCCAAAAATTCTTAATTAGCCATTCCCGACTTAATAAAACATTATTCACTCAACTTTTCATCATTCCACTCATCATACAAGTACGAGGAAATTTCCGAGGTGTAACACATAGTTCGGAATACAACGCATCGCATTGACAAACTTATTCTCTTTGATTCGCTAAACCTTCATCATCTTGTCATGCCTCCTTTTTTCACATTGGTCTCATAATATACTTGCATTTAGTCCATTCTCACTTTTCTTTAGCGCATTCTTGATATATTAGTTCATCTCGAATTTTGGCTCCTTTAAGCCAATACATTTTCCTCTTTTGAACTTGGGAATATTGCAGTTCGTCTTAGAACTGAATTTGTTCTTCCCCCCTTTTAAAGGATGTTCTCATATACCAGTAACCTTCGAGTAGTAACCGTCTTGATAGTCACCTGGACGACCTTAGCAATCCTTCAGTTCCTCTATTCCATATAATACTGGAGTTCTTTTCATTGCATGGTTTAACTTATTTTCTTTTTGCTAGTTGAGTTCTTGTATCAAATCAAAGTGCTTATACATACTGGATACAATTCAGATGCCTTATTTATTGTCTTTTCACTTCTACTTTTCATGACTAGTAGTCCCCTAGGCTAATGAACTAATGGGATATCAGAATTCATTAGGCCCTATATGGAGTGTCTGTCTATACCACTCTCCTTTAGCCCTAGTCTTTCTCCACGACTATCTTCTTAATATCCTTGAAATTCTCCTTGCTCTAGGTTCCCAATTCCGATTTATGTCTATACCATACCATTAAAAGTTGATACTCCACACCATCTATTCTCACGACTTGTCCTTTTATTAGCTTAACTCATTTTGTCCAGTAATTTTTTTTTCTTAACTACTTGTTTGCATCACAGCTATGCACCATAGTCGTTCTAGTGTTCTGTCGGTTCTTGTTCATATCATGAAATCCTCACAAAGTACACCCTTTCCTTTCTTCTTTCATCGAGTCTTCATCTTCCTTTATGATACTAAAACTTACACACACACACATTAACCTTCTCTTTGTTGTCGGCGGCCACATAATTCCCTTTAACAATTTCATTGACACCTCCTCCTTCCTTTAGTCCTCATAGTTTCTTTTGTCTTCTTTTACTCTTAAAACGCTTGTTTCTATTAGTCATCTTTTACTCTTAGGTTATGAAACTTTGGAGTGTTTCGTTATGAGTGCGAATCCCTTTTGACGCTGAAAATATCTTCTTGGGGTACTTTCTTCCCTTAAATAGGTGTACCAATCATGGGTTCACATCTATTCTCCTGGTTAAATTTTAGGAGTTTAAAGTTTCCTCGTCGCTTTCATAAAACCTGTTTATTTCTTCTCAAGGATGCACCTTTGTCCATTATTTACAACCTTCTTGGTTCTGGTTATGAAGACGTATAGGTTGGTTCCGGGGTCCTCACGTTCACCCTTTGTCACGTACAACATTACTCTATCTCTCGTTGATTTATTTAAATTTGATCCTACTGTCTGCTTTCCTGCTTTCATCCTAACCTTTTCTCAAATATATATATTACCTGACCCTCAATGGGTATACGTTTTCCTTGTCCAAGTTTCTCTCCCCTTCATGATATCATAACCTTCTTTTTCCTAATGCTCATGCTTACATATTTGGTCGCGTTACCGCTATCTGACTTTAATTCCCGAGAAAACCCAATTCTGATTCTCTCTGTAGCGCTTGCTACCTCAATTTTGACATACAGCTGTAACGACTAATCTTTCGTTCCTGAAAATAATAATCAAGACAAGAAAAATAGCGACAAAGAATAATATTTGATTTCAAGAATTTGCGCGGGGGTTACAATCTTTATGAAATCTTAAATAAAAAGATGTAATCCTCTGATTCTTCTCCTCACGATACGGCCGTCAATCAAGGGGTTTTGCTTGTTCTTGAATGGACGAATCACTTGTTGTTGATATTTCACTACGAATGCGGAGCCGAGCTTTAATCACAAACGTAGAGGTATGGAAACTTGCGGCTCACCACTTGGAGCGAAGACTTCTTAGTATGTGGAAGACTTGCGGCTGAGAGCTTCTCTATGTCTATTTTTTTTTTTTTTGGCTTTATGAAGACCCCTATTTATAGTTGTAGGGGAGAGCTAGGGTTTGTAGATGATTGGTTGAACCATGTCATTTGAACACTTGGCGACATTTGATTGGTTCTTCTATTGACTTGACATGCTATGTCATTTATGCACGTGGAATGATTTTATTGGTCCTTGATTTGACTTGGCGCGCCACGTCATCTGACACGTGGCATGGACCTTGGGCTAATAAAGTGGGCTCATCATGTGAAGTCCGACAAGATAGACTAGCCCAATTGAATTGGTGTTTCAACTAAGTCCATACATGTTGGATTTAAACAATAAATCCGATTATGTTAGCCCATAATATTTGTTTGGACCAATACATTTAGAATTTAGAATATGATCCAAATTAATTTGTGGATTTAAGTTCGATTAAATTTCAGTGTCTACAACAGCACAATCAATACTTTTAACATGTCGTAAAATCAATCATAAGGGTATTCATACTACTCGATGTAGCCACTCATGACTTATCTTTTTACCGTTTTTCAACACCTTTTCTTGCGAGATATCCCATCGCCATTTGATTTTGTCCTGAACCCACGACTTATTACGCCTCCCTTCTTTTGACCAACTAGTCAAACTTATACCTCGCGATCATTTCGAAATTCTAATTGTAAACCTCATATGCTCCTAATTTCCTTCGGGCTATTCTAGTTTCTCATATTCTTTTTTTGTATGTATAAATCTGTAGGTCTTCCTAGCATATCTTTCTGCATCCTAACTGTAAATTTTGGCGATATAACTTTACTTAAAAATCTTTACGCGTACTTGTACCCTGCCTCTTTGTCTTAGATAATCGACCCCGCATCCTTTACTTTCCTGTAGCAACCAAATCGATCCTTGCGATATTTTATCTTCACTTGTACACCTACTCTCTTCTCTCCTTACACATAAACCGACATCGCACCTAATTTCTCTATCGTCAAATAACCTTCACAACACCCATCTGAAAAAATATGAGGTGAAGCCTTCTTATAAGGATTAGCTAGAAATACACCACATATAAAGTTGATACCATCTCTACTTCCTTCGTCGGCCAAGCAACATCACATTTAGATGTTATATTAGTAATCTAGAAGACAATCATAATTGCAATCCAACTTACCTAACCATTTCTCATTCTTGAGTTCAAGGTCGTCATTAATACCCGAAGTAACTTGGCCATAATGATTCTAGGAATAGTACCAACTATCAAATACTCGGAATCCCCTTGAAGTCAAATGATTGGCGACTTCTAAATCCTAATATAAACCCACATCATATAGGAGGTCTGATAAAACGAGCCTTTTTGCCTGTCATCAACCTGTCCTGATCTTATGTGTATATATATCTATATATATAAACTTCTAGAGTAAAACTTTCCTTATATCTTCAATAAATCTCAATTCTCCGAAATCTCGAATGCAACTCATCCCAGTTCATTTAATTACTAATTATTTTCCGCTCTTCCATTAAATTAAATTAAAATCATTCTAAAACTTCTCTTTGAAAGCGTCTCATAATGGTTCATTCAATCATGACTTACCAAACATCTGATTGTCACATTTTCCTTCATTATTTCTCTATAGCATAGACATTCAAACAATTCAATTTGTAAAAATTTCGGCAGAGTTTCCTCTATATTTCTTACCGCATCATTCCTGCACACAGCCCAGAAAACACATCCAATGCCTCACAGGGCAATCACAAATACCCGTAACATCTAGCTCAAATTCTTATATCAAAGTTTATCAATATCAATAAGGCAGGAAACATAACTTTTTGAGTAACAACTTCAATTCTCATCAATTACTTCATAGCGGCATAATCAATTGCTTATCCACAATCAAAACATTTACGATTAGAATTAAGGACATCACATCCTATAATTTAGCTCTATGGCACGATTTAAGACGAGAAGGAAGGGTCAATGGTATCTAAATGCCCTGCAGCCTCTTGTTTATAAGTGTGGCGCGCTTCACACTCATAAACAAAACTCTACTAGACACGGCTCGTAGACACAACCTAGGATGAACTGTTCTGATACCACTTTTGTCAGGACCCAACAAGAGAGCCATGGCGGGCACCTGGAGGTAACACGCCGAGCACCTCTAAACATACATCTCATAATCATTGTTGACACCTAATTTTCACCGCATAAAATGTTTTTTAATTTTCATATTTTCCGAATCTAAGACGAAGTAAGGATGCCCTTAAAAGGTTAAAAAAAATTAAAAATCTCAAAAAATTGCAAAAATTGACGTTTCATTATAATTTTCATAAAATTAACAATTATAGAAAATTATGAGTTATTTACTTTTATGAATTTGATTTAAAAAAGAAGATACACATTCTGTTCCATCTAGCTCGGAAAAATTGTTAATTTAAACAACGTATGAATTACGGCACTCTTGACCGCATTTCTTAATATTGCTCGGAACTATGTCAATATTGGGCTCGTATCGAAGCTCTTATTGTAAAACAACGTATTATAAACTTCATTTTTTTTATACGAACTTACGTGTTAGTTTTATGCATAGTTTCATGAAATTATGTGTTTTTATTTAAACTTATGTATAAAGGGATTTTTAAATTATGTTTTAAACTCAAGGGGCCTTTTTAAATTTGTTAAATATTTTAAAGGGGGGGGGGGGGGGTACTATATATTTAAAAGGGGACCAAAGTTATCAAGAGATAACTTTGGCCCCCCTCATTTCATTTTGTTGAACTGATCATCTTTCTTTTTCTCTTGGCCAACAATGGTGATTTAGGGTTGAGATGTACTTGCGATCTTCGTCGTAGCCATTTCATGGCTGCTTTCAAGCAAATTCTTGAGGGGTTTTGCTCCCCTTGTTCTCCTATTACTAATGGCAGGTTTTATTTTAAGTTTTAATCGTGTTTTCATGTTCGATTCGAAACCCTTACTTGGGAGTTTACTCTTATTTTCTCCGTGTCATGGGAGCCATGGACAGGGGCCTTTTATCCTGTTGTTATCTTGGCACCATGACACACAAATGGACAGAATTCAAGGGGGAAATCCCAAAAAATTCTAATCGGTTAAGGGAGTTTTGGGGATTTTATCTTTTAATGTACTATATGAACGTTGTATTGTACTAATTTTGGTTGTTTGTGTGACTCACTGTACTATCCTGGTATTTGGGAATTTATTGAATATTTTGTGTATAATTTTAGCACTACCCATTGGGAATAATCTGTTTTTTGTTGAATATAGGATAAGGTAGTACAATGTTGAGAGAAAAATCTGGTCCTTTAGCGGAATTTCGAATTCTTTTGAATATGGGGGGAATTGAGGTGGGGATAATTGTTTTGTCTCCCATTTTTAACCCTAAACCCTATTTTGATTACTATAAATAGCAGGCCATATGGCTGCTGGAGGGGATCATCTCTTTCCTTCCGAACAATTCCTAAGTAAAATAACACTAAGTGTTCTAGCCTACAAGTTCTAGCCTACAAAATACAATACATATATAAGCATACCACTGATACTAGACATACCTCTTCATAAAAAAAAGCATAATATATATATATATATGTATACTACTATCTACTTTATACATAGAGAAGATATGAATTTTTGAAGAAGAAAGGGTGTGTCATCAAAGGTTTTCAAGTGTTGTTTGAAGTTTTGACTCCAACCCCCCACTTTGATCTTTAGGTTGCCCCCTAAAAAGGTATTCTCTTGTTTCCTTACCTTTATTGGTTATATTGTTACTTTGTTATGGGTTTGTTTACTGTTTTATTGAAGTATAATGGTTTTTAGTCTTGTTTAAATTCTGTTCTTTGCATATCTATTGTTTAACTGGTTATATGATGTAGTGTTATGCTCGTTTGGATTGTTTAATTTTAACTTAGGCTTTTAAAACTCTGTGTAAATATATTTTCCTAAATATGTCTAAGATAAGGCTGATTATGTGCCTGGAATCTTATTCTAATCTGTTTGATACTGTTCTCACTCATTATATTGATCTATATGTTGCTTTACCTGGAAGACTAATGCACAGTCACACTTTCCTCTTGTTAAGACTAAAACTGAATAAGAATTAGTATATCTGAAAGTGTAAAACAAGACCTTTGTTTAGTTTTAAGGGTTTGAAGAGTAGGCTGCAAATCCTTTATAGTTAACTTTGTGCCCTTTGAAAAATGCTTTTAGTGTGATATCTATCCCTTTGTGATTGTTGGTTTCACTTAGCCTATATAGTAGGCTCACTCTTGAATTCATTTAAGACTAAACAATGTGAAAATGGATCTTTCCAAGTCTCTTTGACTGCAAAAGATTAATTATGGCTGAGATGCTTAAAAAATTGTTTTTTATGAGACTCATAATCTGCTCACTGATTGACTTGTAATCTAGAAGTATTATATGTGCTCTTTTCTCCAAGAAGTTGGCTGTGAAAGGGCAAAGTGAAGGTTTATAGTAAAATTGTGTCTATTGTTTAAGATTGGGAATGAGAGGGATAGGAAGAAGATTAGTGTCTAGTGATTCTTGAATCTCATTATTTTCTATGATTGGCATGCTGCTCTCTCTGCTAAGTGACTAAGATAATTATTTTATGTGTTTTAAAATCTCATTATGTCATGATCAACCATAACCATGTTATCCCCTCTCGTTGCTGTAATCACTTGAAGACTAAAAAATGAGTTTTGGAAGCTGAAACCATACTTGGACTTAAAAAAATAGATGATCCTATTTGCACTTAACCCCCCCCCCCCCCCCCCCCGGTGTAATGGTAGAAACTTGGCCTTTGTTGATTTGTTAGAATTGAGTTTTGTTTACTAAACCATCCCCTGGACCTAAGATAGTGCTATGAACCCTATTGCCTAAGGTTTTTCTAAATTTTTGAAACCTGTCACCACCTCTACCTGAAATGTCCTTTCATCTCTGATTTGCTTGTGATTTACAGACCATTGATCTTGTCTCATGTTGGTTACTTGTCTGCAATATTCATGACTGGTTTGCCATTTATGATCTGTATTCACACTTGGAATTGTTATAGCTTTCTTGGTTCTCTTTACCTAATATGATCATGTAATGGACTTGGTATAAGGAACCTAGACAAGGACTACAAGCTGTTTAAAAGATTGAATGTGACACTTGCTTTTGAAACATATATCCCTCTTATTATTTTCTTGTGAAATCTGAGGTGGCCCCATATGTGTTCTTACCCCCTTATTTGCTTGAGCTATATCTGATACTACCAAAGACCCAGGACAACATTCATGCACCTATGATGAATCTTCATAGACTTTCACTTATATATGTAGTTCTTTGTTATGTAAATTCAGGAAATAGAACCAACTTCAAAAGTCCTGCGGACTCTGTTGATAGCTTGTTATACTTGTTATGTGCTAGGGTGATTCTAGGGACTTGAGATGGTTAGAAGTTGATCATTATAAACCTTGACTAAAACCTGGAATGCTTGCTGAACTTGCAGACTTGTTTACCTGGTGTTTGGACCTATCTGTTTAATTCTGGATTGAAACTAAGTTAAAACTGTCATGTTAAAACTCTCCAATGTTTCCTATAAAACTGGATATGTGTTAAAGTGATCTTAAGTGATTATTTGTGACCTTTGCAACTTAAGAGGGGATTAAAACTAGAACTTAGGAGCCTGAAAAATAGCACAAATCTGCCATATGGCCCAGGCCTATTTAAAGTTAACCTTGGTTTGGGAGAAGTTGCTTAGATCTGCTACTTGATTCTGTGGCCCTTTATTTTGACATGCATGAAACTAAACAAAATAATGATTTCTGTCATTAGTTAACTTAATAGTGATCTGGAAGATGAATTTCTGAAAACCATTTAACATTACATGCTTTGATTAAGGCTGGCCTAGTCACTTCCTTGTTTGCCTGTTTGCCTTGTCTTGTCATTTCTGAACTTGGATTGGCATGGGAGGATAAAAATGATCTGTCCTAAACCTGTTTAATGAATTAGAGACTGTTTGGGGAAAAATTAGTTAAAACATGAAAGCTATGAGATTTGTAGTCTATTTTGATCCTAGAAGAGTTCAAGTAGCCTAAATTTTGTGTGCATTTGTTGGCTTCACTTCTGGGAACCAGTATAGGGTCTATGCCTTTTTCTTGTTTGTTTCTTTGAATTGGTGTGACATGATCTTCCCCTATCCTTTCTCTACCCTGTTGTTGTTCTCCTCCCATCCTATCACCATAAAACCTCTATGGTTTCTATGTTCCTACTATTGTGGCTTCTGTGTTACTTGCAACTTCTTGATACTTTATCCTACTTGGTATATAACTTAACACCTCCCTAAACTTCTATTTGCATCCTGCGATCAGTGCTGAGACTTTAGACTGAATCCAAATGAACTGCAGTAGCTTTTTTGTGTTATTGACCACTAATTAGTCTTGTTAACTTTCAAAGACCCTCCTATGCCTTTAAAATCTATTAGAAGTCTGAAATTTGGGTTAAAAAATGAAATTACGGGAGTCTTATTCTAATTTGATTTTTGATGAAATGAAATGATCAAGTGGGGTATATATCAAGTATATTTAGAGGGTATGCCAACAAGGTTTTGCTCTCTATTGAATGTATACTGGATGTATATCGAGTACATATCACGATTTTTGACACTTAGAAAAAATTTGAGAAAAATGGGGGTAGTATACCTGTGGAATATCATGTATACTACCCTTTCTATACTTAGGAAAATTTAAAGAGAAAAACGGCTTGGGCTTGATCCAGCTATCCACGTTTCCATTCTTGGTTTAGTATTATTACTATTTTGAGTCTGTTTTTACTTGGGCCATCTGATTTTATGTTGTCAGTTGTAATAAATGGGCTTGACCCAATAATGTTGTAATTCACTTTTGGCTATGTGATAATTTCTAGGCTTTAGTTTTTGTAGTTAGTTTAATCTATGAGTGTATTCTAATGTTTTGTATACCTGTTGTATCTTTGTCCATCCAAACCCAATGGTGGGCCCCCACGGGGCCCACTAACATATCTAGATAGAGTCGAACGAATTCGGAGCAAAATGGAGCATACGTATGGACTTAGGGACAAACTTGCATAATACTTTCATTTGGGCTTGGTCGGCCCAAAATCCTTACTGTTTACTTTATGCAATTTAAATTCGTATTTTGCCGTTAAATTCAATATGTTGGAGCCTTTACATGATTGGCATACAATTTGGAATCGCGAAAAACGATTTTACTAAATTCAAACTCGTGTAGAAATTGGATAAAAATGGCCGAGACTGTTTTGGACATAGAACGCTGCATTTGAGAAAGTTGCGGGACTAAATTGATATTATTGAAACTTTAGGACTGAGACTGCCTGGGATCGTTATGGACTGTTTGAAAATTATGGACCGATTCTGAATGAATTGAAACTTACGTAAATATAAAATTCGTTCAAACATGGATTAAATTTTTGCTAAGCATAGAATATGATTGATAGATAAAAAAAAATCAATTACGATATATATATATATATAGTATGATAATATGTTAAAACTATTTTCATAAACTATTTTTGTAAACTTAAAATGCTTCTTTTGAAAAATATTTTTGGGTGGACTTACATGGAGACCTACCTAGGCTAAGAGCCTTGGAGTATTAGCTTAGGTGTTCAAGTCCGACACCCACACTCAATTTTGAGCAGAATTATACTTCGACGATTCCTCAAAAAACGTATTCCTTGCATGTACATGACCCTCTTTTATTGCGAAAATCTAGACTAAATCAATTTTTGTCATAAATAATTTATAATCATAAGGTAAACTATTAGAACCCGTAGGTAAACCGCAATTGAGCGGATCCTTAATACCGAGGTGCCTAACACCTTCCCCCGGGGATCACCAGAACCCTTACCCAGACTTTGGTAGATTAGGTTTCTTTTAAATAATAGTTTTAAATGAACCCTTTTTGGAACTGGTTTTCCTAATTTCCTAAAAATTAGGTGGCGACTCTAAAATGTATCCTTTAGAGCACTATTAAGTGGTTGGTAGGTTTTTCCGACTTTCCCAGTACGATTCGCAACCGTACTTTCCCGGGACACCTCCCTCCTCTTATGAGGTATGTGCAAGTCGATTAAACTTAGAATTCCCAACTCCCGCTGCAATCATTTCTGGGTGGACCATGAAGATAGCTCATTGATATCATAACCTGTAAGGACATATAACACAACATAACGCCACATCTCTATATAGTCTTCAACAATCATGCCCATCATCACCAGACGACAAGGTTACTAAAATGTTATACAACGATATGAACTGGTAGGGTTATGAAACGTCTAACTGTACACATATGTCTATGAGCCTCTACATAGAATACAAGTGACTATAAAGACCAATACCAATAAACTGCAGCTCCGAAATAAGTGGAGTGCTCCTGAGAGTCCGCTGATAAAGCACTTACGAATCTCCTTGCCTACCTGCGGGCATAAGCGCAGCGTCCACAAGAAGGGACGTCAGTACGAATAATGTACTGAGTATGCAGGACATGAATAACAACATAATGAAAGTATGAAAATAAAGTAATATAAAAGAGATCAGCCTGTGCCTCTGAAATCGTGCATGCTTAACTTTTTAAAAAAAAACTCTTCCATATATACATATATAGTATCTTGCCCGGCCATTAAGGCCCGGTGCTGTATATATATAGTATCTTGTCCGGCCGTTAAGGCGCGGTGATATATGTATAGTATCTTGTCCGGCCGTTAAGGCGCAGTAATATATGTATAGTATTTTGACTGGCCGTTAAGGCGTCGTAATTTACGTATAGTATCTTGTCCGGCCGTTAAGGCTCGGTAAGTATCTAAATTACACATATATAAATACATACAACATGCACGAGGGCACAATTAAATGTTACTACTCTATCGGGGTGACGTAAGGTTGGTAGTGGTATATCCCGCATTTTGTACATTCGAATAATTTAAGATAATTGCGGGAAGTTAAGAGCAAGGCTATAATTTTGATCTTGTTTGGTTCATAAGTTGTTCATAAAAGTTTTGATGTGGAAATATTAAGAATGGCTAAGGGTAGAAAGGGAAATTCGTAAGGTGACTCATGGAAATATGGAGGAAGGCTAAGGGCAAATTTGGAATTTGGAAAATAAATTTTCATGAAGTGTAAAACAAAACAAAACAAAAAAAAAAGTGGGCTTGAAACAAAAGGGCCAAAGTGGCCGTCCAAATGGGTATGGGCCAAGGCCCATATGGAAGTTTAATATAAGTGAACAAAAGATGACCAATTAGTCATATTCTTCAACTTCACCCCTTAGAAAATTCAAGAACTTTGGAGAAAAAAAGAAAGAAAGGCCATTTGGCCATGTTCAACCAAATAAGAACCTAGAAAAATCTTGATCAAAAAACTATTTCCTCCTAGCATTCCTACTAATTGGAAGGTCCCTAGCAAAGTGAAGTAGTCATTGGAGAAAGTAGAGCATCCATTCTCGCAAGCTACAAATTCTAGTCAAGTGAGAAGTTAAAGGAAAAAGGTAAGAATTAATCTTTTTTTATATGTTATGGGTGGTTGTGTATGTTGTAGTAAGTAGAAATGGATGAAATTTATGAAAATATGGGTGTTGGTGTTTGGCCGTGTATGTGCTATGTGTGGCCGTGTATGTGTTGTATTGTGTAGGGATGAGGAACAAATTTTATCTAGTATTTTGGTTGTTGTTGTAATGGAATCTATGATAAAAATAAAAGTTTGATGATTCTAGTTGAAGTTGTAAGTGTTGGAAAGTTGTTTGAAAGCTAATGTGATGTTAAAAACCATTTCTTGTATATATGGAAAAATGATGTTGTTAGTGTGTGAATTGTTGGTGTAGTTCATGAATTTGAAAGGACGAAATGTGTTGTTATTGTTCTTGTTGAATTTGGAAGGTTTCGGATGGAATGGCATATTGGTTGGATTATTGTGAATATTGTGCGCATTATTCGAAGCGTTCTTGAATATTGTTTGAATGGCTTCGGATTAGTACTTGAATGTGTGAGCAAATATGAATTGAATATAAGTGAAACGCCGTTGAAGTTGTAGAAAGAAGTGCTAATGTTAGTATGCGTTTGAATCGATTGTGGATATTGTTAGAATAATTGTTGGTATTGTTGTTGATATTTTGGCCGAGTTAAATTCTCGGATTTATTGTTGTAATTTTGGTCGAGTTGAATCCCCGGGGTTGTTGTACTTACAGGGGAAATGCTGTTGAAATTTCTATAAATAAAGTGTTGGATTAGAATTGGACTTTTAAGTGTTATGGCTAATGTTTGGTATGTATGAATATTGTTGTAGATCTTGCGAGGCCAGAGGCTTAGGTTCGGATTAGCGTAGAAAGCGGGCAAGGTATGTAAGGCTTACCCTTTCTTTCTTTTGGCATGATCTTTATAGAACGAACAAATGACGTATATGTATGATTTCAAAGAGATTCCTATTCTTAGAGCCACTAGGATGGATAATATCCTTGATTTCCATAAGCTGTTTCATATGGTTCTGATGCGTATCGATGGTGTCTAAAGTTCTGTTTGATATGTTTCCGAATGGCATTCGAAAGATAATTGATGTGACTAAAGTTTTGACCCTCAAATGCTAGCACCTTCGATTATTCCATTGAGTCTTTGATATGTACATATGGCTCCAAAATTTATATTTGATTTGATCCAGAACGATATCCGAAAGGTACTTGATATGATTGCTGCTTTGATTTTCCAAAAACGGCTTTTGAAACGTTCGTAGAAGGTTCTGTACTTCAAACGATCATAACTTTCTCATATTAAATCGGATCGACCCGAAACTTGTTTCTGAGCCTTCAGGTGTCAGTAAGTATACTTGTCCATCGAGTCTTAGAATTGATTTATATGTATATGGCTTCCCACTACTCTGCTCGTGTGCACTATTGTTATATCGATCGCCGAGTCTCGGGCGGGTTATGTCATTGTGCGCACTATGTTATACACGGCACTAACATGTTATGTTATAATATATATATATATATATATGGATCGGGCTGCACGTTCCGCAGCAGTATAATATGTATATGGATCGGGCTGCACGTTCCGCAACAGTATAATATATGTATGGATCGGGCTGCACGTTCCGCAGCAGTATAATATATATATGGATCGGGCTGCACATTCCGCAACAGTATAGTATATATTTATGGATCGGGCCGTACGTTCCTCGACACTAATATGTTATATATATGGATTGGGCCGTACGTTCCTCGGCACTATCATGTTACACATGGATCGGTTATATGTATATGTATATGGTAACATATGACGTCGGCACGTATGATCTGTGTTTGGAAAGTAAGTATTTTGGTACTCTGGATGTTTTACTCATTTTCGGTACTTCTTCTGACATATGACATCGGTATGCATGATTTACGTTTGGAAAATAATGCACCTTGGTATTCTGGCTAATGTACTTACTTTTTGTACCGTTGTTCCGGTTATGTTTCTGTTTTCTGTATTCCATGCCTTACATACTCAGTACATATTCCGTACTGACCCCCTTTTTTCGGGGCTGCGTTTCATGCCCGCAGGTACAGACGCGCACGTGAGTGGTCCGTCAGCTTAGGGCATCCATTCTGCTGTGTTGAAGAGCTCCCTCGTTCCGGAGCCTATACTTGTGGTACAGATCTTTCTGTTGTACATATTTACGTATATATGACTATGTAGGGGTACGGCAGGGCCCCGTCCCGTCATATGATTCTGTTGTCTTTGTTAGAGGCCTGTAGACATGTATGTGGGTCATGGGTCATTGTGGTTCAGATATGTCTGCGTGGCTTGCGTCTAAGCGGTTCCTATTGCTATACCAGCCTTAACGGCTTGTATGTATGTATACGCATATATATATGTTTTGGACGATACGTTCTACGACAGCCTTGGTGGCCTCTGTATGATATGTATGTTATAAGAGACCGCTTAAGGCGACATCTGTTCTTAGTATATGTATAAATTAATGTATGTTGAATATGGATAAGTCGTTGGTATGCTGATTTGGTAAGTAAGTGTGTATGGGTGTCCAGCTCGGGCACTAGTCACGGCCTACGGGGTTGGGTCGTGACAGGTAGCCTCCGACGTATCATTATGAAATCATCGCCATCGCTATATCTCACCTTGAAGGAACAACTATCATAAGGTGAGATCAACAACAATGAATAAAATCAAGAAACCCATGAAATAAACGAAATAATCTCATAATAGCACAAAGACTATAAACTTTGGAATCTCCAGAAATGGAATCATCATCATCATCATAGAAAACATGTATTTTAGCATCATAAGAACTTTGAGAATCACAAACCTACAAAAGACCTTAAATACTCCTTTTACTGCCCTTACAAAAAGTATACATCAAACAACCCAAAGTATATCAATATACAATAACAATATACACTTCCTTTCTTCCTAATCAAGGAGCATAATCTCATCAACACACCAACAAGATTAGATACCATCCATATTCATGCAAAATAGGTTAACAACAAAGCCACAACATGCTCAAAACAGTCCATAACCTCACGACTACAACACAACACTTTATGACCTCTACTTCATAACTATTTTCACTTTTAAGACTTGCTATACCTTCAAATCAACTCAACATAAGAGATAGCATGAAGAACATACCTTATACCTGAAAAAATTTATCCACATCAACTTTCTTCAAGACCAAACTCCCCTCAACATCAAGTAGAAGCGAGAACAATCACTTTTCATGAACTAGTTTGATGTAATCTTGTTGAATTCTTGATCGAAGGGGCTATAAGTGTTTAAGAGAAGTGTATGGATGTTTCTAGAGCTTAAAAGAACCGTAAATGATGAAAAAAGGGGAATAATAGGGTATTTATACCCTTTGAAAGTCGGTTCCACCGACTTTTCAATTGGGGCCCGCGGAGAAGCCATTTGGCAGCTTATCTTAAAATGCCCATAAATACCTACTACGATATCGTATTGATGAACGGTTTGTTGCGTTAGAAACTACACTCGACGAACTTCATTTTAGACTCTCGAAACATCTCAAAACTCCTGATATATTAGGAGATATACTTCTCTAAATTTGACCCAAAATTTCTGTCCAAAATTTTGCCAAATTTTCAACAAACTTATTTTCTTCGATTTGCTTGGTCTCGGAATCTTCCGAAACTCTCCATACATGATATTTATTGTTAATTATACTCTATAATGGTCATGTCCTTTGGTTATAAGGCTGTCCTTCCCGGTTACGACTTACGAGATCGTAATTCATCATTTACTTCATTGCTACGTACTTCCCATTGCTTGTACCTTTCAAAACTTCATGGTACGTCGTCGATACTCCATTAATACAGTAAAATATGTGGCATGCTCATGATCTGAAAGTGTAAGGTGTAACAGGTGTTTGGTCACTGGTTTCGGGTGTGTATATTGTTTTTGTTTTGGTGTGTTTTTATAGTGTTTTTAATGGTGGATCTGTTCATCTATGGCTGAAGGGTAGATGGTGGTACGTTGGCGGTTCATGGTTTTTCTAGTGGTTAAGGGTAGGGGTTCAGGTGGGTTGTTAGTCGGAGCTCCGGTGAGTGGGGAATGGGGTGGTCCAATGAAGGAGATGATGAACATTTTTTTTTGTTTTGCCTTTTCTTCTTCTTCTTCTTCTTCTTCTTCTTCTTTTTTTTTTTTTTTGTTTCTGTTCGTCACCCTCTCCTGTATTGTTATGTGATGTGTATATATTTGTGGAAAAATTGAGTGAAGAAGATGGAGTGGCTCCCCTCTTTTTGGTATGCCTTTTTTATGTGATCTGTGTGTTCTCTCTTTTTAAAAAAAAAACATTTCTATGCATATCTATTCCAAATCCAAGAGAAGAGAGGGCCCCACCCCCATAAAATATTCTTCCAAAATAAAAAAAAAGGTGACCCTCTCCTCCTTCTGTGATAAGGTTTGTTATGAAGCTTTGTCATTTTGTGGGGAAGTGGTATAATCCTATTTGCTCTTTTCTCCCTTTTTGTCATCTTTATTATTTACCTTTTATTTAAATGCAAAAATGAGAAATACGTAATAACTATTCCTAGATAGACAAAACTATACCATTTAAAAGAAAATAACTAGCTAAACAAAATTAAATCCTAAAAAAACATATTTTTGTAATTTTTGATCCTTTTGAAGCACCCAACTTGTAATCTAGAAACAGTAAATATTTTTCTTTTTGATTCTCGCAAATAAGCCCACTAAAACAAAAATAGAATAAAATCGACACATCAAAAAATAAAATTTAAAAGAAATATTTAGACATTATAGGGTGAAACACCCAGGGAGGGTCAAAATTACGTGTCTATAGGTGGCTAGGAATGAGGCAACAAATATAGACAAAGATGCCTCGATAGAGGAAAGAAGGCCTCCTCCTCCATTCCCTTCACTGAGCTCCCCAATGCCCGATCACTTTCCCATATACCCACCAGGAACCATCCCGCCTCTATTAAGCTCCACCAACCCAAACCATGCCGGTCTTTCCTACTGCACTCCTCCACCAAGAAATTACACTCAGATCCGAGGGACCAATTACTCAGTCCCTTCTTACCAAGTTCCTCAGCCTGTTTTCATTAATTTGGCAAGCCAAGTACGTGTACCAGCTCCACCAAATAGGCAGACCACCATTGCCTCGCTCAACCATACCACCCACCAAGTATTATTCTTTACTCCCTACATTCCAAGTGAATTCTCCCCAGGGCACAAAGAGCTAGATCATTACGAAGAAATGGAAAGGGCATAGAGAGCCGAACAGGATAAGCGTGAAAAAAACATGGAGAAAAAGATGGAACAATTACTAGAGAAATCGAACAGGTCCGCAAAGAAGGCTATGGGTCTAAGGTATGATGACATGTGCATACCAGAGGGGTTCAAAATCCCAAAATTTGAGATGTTCAATGGGACAAGGAATCCCAAAGCACACCTCAGATCCTACTACCAATTGGTCAGAGTGAAGAAAAATGAACCTCTAATCATGCGACTATTCAGTCATACCTTGACCGGAGAAGCCGTTGAATGGTTCGTAACTCAAGAGATACGTCAATGGCACACCTGGGAAGACATGACAGAATCCTTCATGGAGAGATTATGCTTTAATGTCAAAACGGTACCAGATCACTATTACCTTGAAAAGGTCAAGCAGAAATCAACAGAAAACTACAGGGAGTTTCCCAGCAGATGGAGGGCCGAGGCAGCCCGTGTGCAGTCATCAATGTGTGAGGGAGAGCTAGTCTCTGTGTTCATCAGATCCCAGGTGCCTGATTGCTACGACAGAATGGTATCCATGGCTGGAAGGCCGTTTGCTGAATTAGTCAAAATGGGAGAGGACATAGAAGATGGTCTTAAATCCGGAAAAATAGTTAGCGTCTTTAACAAGGTATCTGGACAATCTTGTGCAAGAAGAAAGAGGACGTGTCAAGCATATCCCACATTCCGAATCCAAGCCCAAAAGAACCACAATCCTCACGCATAACTACATCCCTCATAAATTATCTGACACCTGTGTATTACGCACAGCCAAGCTTCACCACCACAGTACCAGTGTATACGGCTCTGCCTAGTGTCCGCGTTCCCGCTCCTCACTTACCAACTACCACATCAACAAAATTACCACCCACTACCAAATAATCCACCACAAGCATATCAACCACCCAAGAATTATCAAAATCAACAACCACCCCCAGCATACAATGCCCCACATCCTGCTTTCAAGACTAGGCCAGCAAGAGAATTCATAACGCTTCTCAAGCCTAGGGCTTGGCTTTTCGAAAGGCTATTGTTCGCAAACTTGATTAAAAAGGTTCCCCCGAAGCTAGCATAGTCGGGGAACAAATTTTAAAGGGCTGATCAGACTTTTTCCTATCATTTAGGAGGAAATGGGCACAGCATCGAAGATTGAATAAATGTCAAATACAAAATCTAGGATCTGATCAACAAAAGGGAAATCATTTTAGAAATCGCAGCTCCCAATGTGAACACGAACCCATTACCTAATCATGAAAACAGCGGAGTCAATATGATTGAGCGGAATGAGGACTGGGAAGCTTGCAGAACATTGGTCCCCAGAGCAGTCGAATCCCTCGAACAAATAGTAGCCTCCCTCACACTCCAGGAGCTCCCAAATTGTCACACCCCGACTTTACTAGGGTGTGATGGGCACCCGACCCTTACTTAGGGCCGAGCGAACCCACTGACTCTTATCACATACTTAATTTTTTTTTTTTAACCTCTAAATCAAGTATGCATAATAAAGCTTACTGAAATATTCTTTTGTTGCTTTCAAATCAAATAAAATTTGTAACTGTGTAAAACTTATATCATAATACAAACTGACACATCGGCTGATGGAGTCGCTGACAGACTGACTCCCGATACCCACGACTTGTCTGCAAAGTCTCTAACTTCGAACAAAGCGTTATAGCACATATACTCTAACTCGGCAGCACTCCAGGACAAGTGGAGCCTACCAACTCCGCTGGAACATCTTCTATGCTAGCTTCAGCTCATCTGGGTGTACCTGCGCGGCATGAAACGCAGCCCCCGAAGAAGAGGGGTCAGTACGAGCAATGTACTGAGTATGTAAGGCATGAATAGAAACATAGTAAGAGATGAATATATGAATATTAACTGTATGGAAACATAGAACATATCATAAGATAAAGGAATAACCTGTACATGTGAATGTCATAAGATAAGGGAATAACCTGTACATGTGAGTGCCTCTGAGGGCGGATGCCATGCATGCTTATCTTTTCCTTTGAGAACATATCATATCATATCTTTACTTTTGAAAACATATCATATCATATCATAGCGCCGAAATACGTCGGCTCCCCCACATATGGCCCGCGTCCGGGCATCCCGCGTCCGGGACGATATCATGTCATACAGTGCCAACTGATCAGGCGGATAGCGTCTATAGCGCTCTGCCCTTTTCCCCTTCTTCCCCATATACATATACATATACATATACATATAGCAGCATGCAGGAGAGCCCAAAAAAGTCATGTATCCATTGGAGTGACGTAAGGTCGGTAACCTCCGATTATATTATGGAATAACCGTGGGCGTCGTGTCTTACCTTGAAGGGACAATTAATATAAGGCAAGACTATCAATGGAGAGTAACATCATGCGAAAACATAGAACAGGATCATAAGACATCGTTTCATATACTTGAAATTTTTAAAATAGTCATTATCCATAAATAGAGTTGAGAAATCAAGAAATAGCTTAACATTTTCATATTTTCATGTTCATGGTAGGAGCATATCCCCAACATATTCGTTATGGACATTTTCTCATATTTGACGTCATCGTTGTCAATAGAAGCTCATATTCGTCGTTTTAGTCATAAACGCTTTGGACCTCTTAAAACTTGTTTTTTTTGGAAAATATGGGCATTTTGAAAAAAATACAATTATGAACTATTAGGAAAAGACTTATACCTTGGAGTCATAGACTTCTAACTTTAGAAACAAGGAAAGATATAAAAACATTTAAGACATTATAACGTGGGGATCATGCCTTTGGAAGAAAAGAGACGAGCCTTACATACCTGTGCCGCGCCTTACTAGCTACGCTTATTCGTCCAACTTGTTTGTCTACATGCAAGAAGATTGACACTATCGTTAGGTTCATCGACATATACTTGTCTTTGCCTTTCAAGTACATTCACTTATGGTCTGCCGAAATTTCGGCAGCACCTCCCCTGTAAATACACCGTCCCCGAGATTCTAACTCGGCTAATTTTAATCAACAGCAATCCGGGAATTCAACCCGGCCAAACTATCAACAACAATACCAACAAGTATTCTAGCAACACTTCGATATTCAATTCAATTCAATTCCATTCGATTCACTTCAATTTACATAACTTTCAAAACGATTCAATCAACATACTACTCCGTCCAACACCTTCCAAATCCAATAAAACAATAACAACACACTTCCTTTCCTTCCAAATTCATGAACTATACACTAACAACATCATATTAACAACACCACACTAACAACATTACCTTCCATGCATGCAAGAACATTACATTCAAGTTTTCATAAGCTTCAAAAACAAGTCTCCAACTACTACAATTTCATTAAGATCATTAAGCTTTTACTAGCAACATAAAATCCACAACACAACAACCAAAATACTAAATAAAACTTGCTCACCATTCCTTCACAATACAACAATATACACGGCCATACACACAATATACAACTCACGGCCACACCCCTACATCCATATTCTCCATGAATTTCACTCATTTTCATACACTACAACATGCACAAACATCCATAACATATAAAAGAGGGATTAAATCTTACCTTTTTCTCTTAACTTCCCACTTAGCTAGAACTTCCAACTTGCAAGAATATGTGTTGCTCTTGCTCTAAAAATCCCTTCACCTTACTAAGGACCCTTCAATTAGTAGGTTTGCTAGAGAGAAACAATTATTTTGATCAAGATTCTTGGACTTCAATTTGCAAGCTTATGGCCGAATGGCCTTTGGCTTTTCTCCTTCTCTTTTTTTTTTTTTTGTTTGTTCTTGCTTTGTCTTGAATTAATGATGAACTCATATATATATATATATATATATATATATATATATATATATATATATATATATATAATTCTCAAGCATGTGAGGGGCACATGCCCCTCTCTTCATTTCTCTAGATTTTTCCTCTTTTTCTTGAAATTTTCTTTGAATTAGTCAAAGAAGACTAATTGTCTTCTTGGGCAAACTTTAGTCCATATGTTTTCTTTTAATTTATGATTAGCCCCCCATTAAATATGAAATGGCCACATGCCTCCCTTTCTTTCTTTTCCTAGAGTTTTCTTCTCTTTTTCTTGAATTTTTCTTACAAAATAAAAGATGACTCATTGTCTTACCATGTACACTTTGGTCCATATATTTTTCCATCACATGGCCAATATGCCCTTTTTGGAACCTTCATGAACTCCTTTTGTAAAATTCCCGTTTTGCCCCTCGACTTTCCTCAATATTACCATTTCGCCCCTAGCCTTTCACATTATTTCCATGACCCCTTTTGTGAATTCCTCTTTTCACTCTTAACCTTTCTCAATATTTCCATAATACTAATGTTCATAAATAATATTCATAACCAACTTGTTCATTGAAATAATTTTGGAAGATAGTCGTCCCCTTAACTTACCACGACTACCTTAAAATATCCGAACGTATAAAATACGGGATATAACATCCTCCCCCCCTTTAGAACATTCGTCCTCGAATGTTCAATTGATCTTATGGGGTGTCTTAATATTTCGGGAGGGTCCCTTCTATAGTTTTCCTTTCCTTCATGCCCATTCCTTATCCTTTCCCTTACTTTCTTTATCATCGAACTCCAGGATCTTTACACGAGTCCTCATTTCCTGTCGTAGGTTTCCTAATCCATTGCACCAACTCGTTTCTACTTCTTTCACGTATCCTTTTGATAGGCCGATGTGCTTCAAACTTTTTTGTGACGACCCCCTTCAGGGAGCCACTACTCAAGGTATTGTCTATGCCAGGGTACTGCCAGTCCGCGCAAGGCCTTCGCCTCGTCCCTCTTCACGCTGCAGCGCTACGGGGCATCGAACCCGGAACATCTGGCTCCTTTACATTCCCCAAAGGGAATCGCCTTTCACCAATTGAGCTGCAAATGTTATATCCCGTATTTTTGAACGTCAGATTATTTGCTGAGGTGGGACCCACACATCGAGATTTTTTTTGGGACATCTGAAAATTCATATGAATCACATATGAGAAGTTAAACACGACTCAAAAAGGACCCTTGGGCCAAATCAAAGTGGAAGTCCTTCAAACGAATATTTTTAAGAAAACGTTTTCGGGTGATCTGACTTCAATGGGAAAAAACAGTATTATAAGTTTGGAATTTGGAAAAGTACCAAGAAATAGAAGTTGTAGATATTTGAATTAGCTTTCCAACCATAGGTCGTGGGTCCCCAGGTGACGCCGGTACAAGGAGATATGAACGTTTTACGGTCGAAAGGTCAGTGGGCTAGGCCCAACTCGGGACCAAACCGAGTTGGCCCAAAAAAATCAAAAACAAATAAGTGGGCTAAGGTTTGGGCCTTGTTTGGCCGTCCATTTGGTGTGGGCTTAAGCCCACATCAAGGTTAATGAGTAAATAAAGAGATGACCAAGTCATCTTTCTCATCAAACTCTCTAGAATGTTCAAGAAAGTAAGAACAAGAAAAGAAGGAGAAAAACTTGAAGGCCATTTCGGCCAAGATCAAAAACCAACAAGAAAATTGATAAAAATTCTTCAAAAATCATTTTCTACCAAGTAAAGGGTGATTAACAAGGTGGAGTAGTTGTTGGAGCAAGAAACATTCAAAATCATACAAGTTGTCAAGTTGTAGTCATGTGAGAAGTTGAAGAAGAAAGGTGAGTTTGATCTTGTTTTATGTGTTATATATGGTTTATATGTGTTGTAGTATGCTAAAATGGATGAAATTCATGAAGGAGAGAAATATAGTACATGGCCGTGTGTATGTATATATGTGTAGGAGTCATGCTTCAATTATTTTAATTAGTGTTTGGTTGTTATTGTTGTGAATGATATGTGGAAAATGGAAGTTGAATGAATTTTGAGAAGTTGTAGTGTGTATGTTGGTGTTGGCCGTGTGGTTATGGTGAAAAAAATGGAAGAGAATGAGTCCATTTTATTTAGTATTTTGTTTGTTGTTATGTTGTGGACTCTATGTTGCTAATGAATGTCTAGGAACCTTAGTGAAGTTGAAGTAGGTGGAGGTTTTTTTAGAAGTTTTATAAATTGAATGAAATGTTCTTGCATGCATGGAAGGTAATGTGGTTAGTATGATGTTGTTCGAATATAGATTATGAGGTTGTTATTGTTTTCATTAAAGTTAGAAAGTTTTTGGAAGAAGTAGTAAGTTGATTGAATATGGAAGTTGTTAGTATTGTTGTTGTTGGAATTGTGGTTGATATTTTGGCCGGGTTTGAATTCCTGGGATTGTTGTTGATTGAAATTAGCCAAGTTGAACTTGGTGGGATGGAGTATTTATAGGGGAAGTGCTGCCGAAATTTCGGTAGCCAAATGTTTCCTTAAGATTCTAACTCTAAGTACCCTAATAAGAGTTTTGGTAAACATGACCAATTTGCAGATTTTGACGAGATTGCGACGTGAATTTGGAATAGCAAAAGGAGCGGAAAGAGGTATGTAAGGCTTCACCCTTCTTTCTATGGCATGTCTTAGATGGAATAAGTTGGGTACGCGCCTCGGGGACAACTCTCTTCCCCGGAATCCGCATCCAAAGTTTTCCACTTTTTGTTCAATAGAATTGAACTAGAAAGTGTGCAAATGATGGAAAGACCTCTTAAACCCCTAGAACTTGCATAAGTGGGACCCGATTACCCTAGGACCTTCACAAGTAATGACATGACACGTAATATATGTAAATCAAATACGTCACCCCATCCGGCCCGAGGTGGGCCTGCTACTCTCGGATTTTTCCTTACAGTCTTGCTTGACTTACTTGAAGTGAATCCAAAGGGAACCTTTGATCCCGATTTCGTTACCAAATGATAAATACTATGACTCCTCTAACGAGGGCACTTCCATGACGATAATGATAACAATGATGTTAGATAAGAGAATATGCCTATGATACGTACTACCGAAATGACTCTATGACTAAGATGACTAAGCTAAGTATCCTATGTAAACATGAAAATGATAAACTAATTTTTGAATATTATTTATATTTCCTAGCTATGACTTTATTTTCTAAAAGATTTCAAAGTCTATGAACTGTCATCTATGATGCCCCGATTTCATTCTACGTTTACTTTAATATTATTCCCCGTTGATAGTCTCACCTTAAAATACTCGTTCCTTCAAGGTGAGACAAAGCGATCACGAGTATTCTATAATGTAATCGGAGGTTACCGACTTTACGTCACTCCGATGACTACATGATGCTTCTTTGGGCTCTCCTGCGTGCCTATGAGATATATGTTTATAGGATACGTAAATGCATATAAGACATGTAAATGTATGTAGGATATGCGTATATACTTTTAAAATATGCACATGACGAAAGAGCTAGAGCGCTATAGACGCTGATACATGCACATGATACACGTATATGTATATGATAAAAGCACCAGAGCGCTATAGACGCTGATGTACCTACATGACACACGTATATGTATATGATAAAAGAGCTAGAGAGCTATAGACGTTGATATATGTACATGATATATGCATAGGTATATGGGGAAAATGGAGGTAAGGGCAGAGCGTTATGAACGCATATCCACCTGATCAGTTGGCATTACACGATATGATATCGTCCCGGACGCGGGATGTGTATATTTATGGTTAAATGGATCGGCTGCCGACGCCTCGGCAATATGAGATGTCCTATTTTATATGTATATGTATATGAACAAGGAAAGATTCTTAAAGGAAAGCTAAGTACGCATAGCACCTGCCAAGGGTATATATATATACAGGTTATGTTTCTATCCCAGGACATGTGTTGTAACTCTCTTATGTCATTATACATGATTCATATTTTCTGTATATTACTATTCATGCCTTACATACTCGGTACACTATTCGTACTGACGTCCCTTTTTGTGGACGCTGCGTTTCATGCCGCGCAGGTCAGCAGACAGGCGGATTTGACCTTTAGAAGCCTTACCAGCAGTGTTGACAGCGCTCCAGTTGTTCTGGAGCCCCACTTTTGTGGTACTATTTTGTGTATGTATATTCGGGCACTGCAGTACTCAGCCCTTTCTATGTATAAACGTACTATGTCTAGAGGCTCGTAGACAGATATGTACAGTCAGTTAAGTATAGTTAGGTATATGGTGTTTTGGTATGCTAATGTTGATGTATAAGTGATAACGAAGTTTATTAGTCTATGTTCAGAATGACGCCGCTAATGTTAATGTTAAAAAAAAAATGGCTCTGTTTACATGGCTTGCTAAGAGGTAAAGGTAAAACGATAGACAAGGGGTGCTCGGTACAAGTATCGGGTACTCGTCACGGCCCATAGACGGGTCGTGACAGAAGTGGTATCAGAGCAGTTCGGTCCTAGGAGTTTGTCTACGAGCCGTGTCCAGTAGAGTCTTGTTTATGGGTGTGTTGCGCGCCACACTTATAAACAGGAGGCTACAGGGCATTTAGGAAATATGACCTTCTTTGTACTCAAGATCGTGCGATAGAGCTATGCTACCATGTTTCCACATTCCTTTCCTAATCCCGTGTTATGGTTTCGGTAATGCCGCCGAAAAGGAAGGCTACGACGGCCCAGAAGGGCAAGAGGGTGGCTGGCAGCAGAGTTGAACGGGAGCTAGAAGAAGGCGAATCTCATAATGAAGCTCCCCCTCAGACCTTTCCTGCTCCCCCTGCACCAGCAGAGCAGGAAAGAGTTTCAGCTCCAGCCCCCGCACCTCCAGTTCCACCGCCAGCAGTTCCGGGCTAGCAGATGGCAGAGGCCATCCAGTTATTAACCCAGCTCGTTGCCGCACAGGCTCAGCGGCAAGATGTAGACCTGGGAGGCAGAGCGGTAAGTGCAAGGGCCCGCGACTTTATCACCCTGAAGCCTCCAGAGTTTTATGGATCAAAACCAGAGGAGGACCCGCAGAGTTTTATAGATGAGATGCTGAGGACTCTGGGGATCACACATGCTTCGGATACGGAGTCCGTAGAGTTGGCTTCATACAGGCTGCGGGATGTGGCAGTTCTGTGGTACAGTAGCTGGATATCATCGAGGGAAGCAAATGCACCCCCTCCGGTTTGGCAGGAGTTCACTGAGGCGTTCCTGCGACATTTCCTACCGCCAGAGGTTCGACGGGCTCGAGCCGATATGTTCTTGAACCTGAGACAGGGAAATATGAGCGTTCGAGAATACAGCCTCCGTTTTAATTCATTAGCCAGGTATGCCCCAGCCATGATAGCGGATAAGGGAGATCATGTACACCGATTTGTGAGTGGGCTAGGGCCACATTTGGTTAAGGAATGTTTGACAGCTTCACTCCAGGACGGGATGACTATTACTCGAATCATGGCCCACGCCCAAAATCTGGAGGAACAATATCAGCCACGGCGAGAGGAGCGTTACCCAGATAGGGGTTCCAGAAAAAGGGGCAGGTTTTCCAGGACTAGAAGCGAGTACAGAGGGGGACAGGCACAAGAGCTATTCATGCATTCAGAACAACCGGCGGCCAGTGCACCACCTCGATTTATGGATAGGGGACTTGACCGTTCTACTCACTCGCGACCAGATCAGGGTACTAAGGCGTCAGGATCCCAGTATAGAGCTGATTCTAGCAGGATGATGCCACCCCCGCCACGGTGTGCGCGATGTGGTAGACCACATTCTGGAGAGTGTCGCGCAGGTACAGATGCATGTTATACTTGTGGGCGGGTTGGCCATTTGATGCGTGATTGCCCACTGAGGTATGAGGGAGACCAAGCCCAGCCCGTCGGGTCCGCGGTTGGTTCATCGTCGACCGTACGCCCTCTTGGACAGACTTCCCAAGCTCCAGCGGGCCGCGGCCGAGGTAGAGGAGGGACACCTAGTTCAGCTGGTCCTCCGCACCGCCTATATGCATTGACAGGACGACAGGACCCTGAGCCTTCCGCAGACGCGGCCACAGGTACTTTTTCGGCACCTTCGATGATGTGTATGTTAATTGATTCGGATTCTATCCTATCCTACGTTGCCTTTATATTGCTGATCATATTAAGAATTCAGAAATTAGGACGAAAGGTAGCCATACGCACAGGTAAAAAGACGAATACTAGAGATTGCGGAGGTTAGAACTGTAAATAAAAGAAGAGATGTGTTACGCGGCGTTTCGAAAACTGCTAAGACCCCAACTCGTTCCATAATATGTGATATAAGTAGTGCGAGGGAGTGGGGGCGAAAATACTAACGCTAAGACGCTGAAATGCACTAAAGTTTCAAGGTTAAGCGTGCTAGGGTGAGAGTAATTTCATGATGGGTGACCCCCTGGGAAATATGCTGAAATTTTCACAAATGTGGGAACAAGAGACGAATGTGAAGCTAGGTAGTCCAATGTAAATTAGAGTGTGTGGAGTGGTTACAAACCCTATAAAAGTCATGTTGGCTGAGACGGACAAGACTAACGGAAGAGGAGAAAGCGTGACAGAAAGGGGACTTATTGACGTAGGGCCAACGTTCGGAGCTTACTCAATGGACTTACGACATAAAAGCGACCTAAGCGACATGTGAGATGTCTACGAAGGAGACCTCCCCGAAGTATTATGATACACTATGAGGCCAGTTTAACATTCGAGGACGAATGTTCTAAAGGGGGGGAGAATGTTATATCCCGTATTTTTGAACGTCAGATTATTTGCTGAGGTGGGACCCACACATCGAGATTTTTTTTGGGACATCTGAAAATTCATATGAATCACATATGAGAAGTTAAACACGACTCAAAAAGGACCCTTGGGCCAAATCAAAGTGGAAGTCCTTCAAACGAATATTTTTAAGAAAACGTTTTCGGGTGATCTGACTTCAATGGGAAAAAACAGTATTATAAGTTTGGAATTTCGAAAAGTACCAAGAAATAGAAGTTGTAGATAATTGAATTAGCTTTCCAATCATATGTCGTGGGTCCCCAGGTGACGCCGGTACAAGGAGATATGAACGTTTTACGGTCGAAAGGTCAGTGGGCTAGGCCCAACTCGAGACCAAACCGAGTTGGCCCAAAAAAATCAAAAACAAATAAGTGGGCTAAGGTTTGGGCCTTGTTTGGCCGTCCATTTGGTGTGGGCTTAATCCCACATCAAGGTTAATGAGTAAATAAAGAGATGACCAAGTCATCTTTTTCATCAAACTCTCTAGAATGTTCAAGAAAGTAAGAACAAGAAAAGAAGGAGAAAAACTTGAAGGCCATTTCGGCCAAGATCAAAAACCAACAAGAAAATTGATAAAAATTCTTCAAAAATCATTATGTATACATGAAAATGATAAACTAATTTTTGAATATTATTTATATTTCCTAGCTATGACTTTATTTTCTAAAAGATTTCAAAGTCTATGAACTGTCATCTATGATGCCCCGATTTCATTCTACGTTTACTTTAATATTATTCCCCGTTGATAGTCTCACCTTAAAATACTCGTTCCTTCAAGGTGAGACAAAGCGATCACGAGTATTCTATAATGTAATCGGAGGTTACCGACTTTACGTCACTCCGATGACTACATGATGCTTCTTTGGGCTCTCCTGCGTGCCTATGAGATATATGTTTATAGGATACGTAAATGCATATAAGACATGTAAATGTATGTAGGATATGCGTATATACTTTTAAAATATGCACATGACGAAAGAGCTAGAGCGCTATAGACGCTGATACATGCACATGATACACGTATATGTATATGATAAAAGCTCCAGAGCGCTATAGACGCTGATGTACCTACATGACACACGTATATGTATATGATAAAAGAGCTAGAGAGCTATAGACGTTGATATATGTACATGATATATGCATAGGTATATGGGGAAAATGGAGGTAAGGGCAGAGCGTTATGAACGCATATCCACCTGATCAGTTGGCATTACACGATATGATATCGTCCCGGACGCGGGATGTGTATATTTATGGTTAAATGGATCGGCTGCCGACGCCTCGGCAATATGAGATGTCCTATTTTATATGTATATGTATATGAACAAGGAAAGATTCTTAAAGGAAAGCTAAGTACGCATAGCACCTGCCAAGGGTATATATATATACAGGTTATGTTTCTATCCCAGGACATGTGTTGTAACTCTCTTATGTCATTATACATGATTCATATTTTCTGTATATTACTATTCATGCCTTACATACTCGGTACACTATTCGTACTGACGTCCCTTTTTGTGGACGCTGCGTTTCATGCCGCACAGGTCAGCAGACAGGCGGATTTGATCTTTAGAAGCCTTACCAGCAGTGTTGACAGCGCTCCAGTTGTTCCGGAGCCCCACTTTCGCGGTACTATTTTGTGTATGTATATTCGGGCACTGCAGTACTCAGCCCTTTCTATGTATAAACGTACTATGTCTAGAGGCTCGTAGACAGATATGTACAGTCAGTTAAGTATAGTTAGGTATATGGTGTTTTGGTATGCTAATGTTGATGTATAAGTGATAACGAAGTTTATTAGTCTATGTTCAGAATGACGCCGCTAATGTTAATGTTAAAAAAAAAATGGCTCTGTTTACATGGCTTGCTAAGAGGTAAAGGTAAAACGATAGACAAGGGGTGCTCGGTACAAGTATCGGGTACTCGTCACGGCCCATAGACGGGTCGTGACAGAAGTGGTATCAGAGCAGTTCGGTCCTAGGAGTTTGTCTACGAGCCGTGTCCAGTAGAGTCTTGTTTATGGGTGTGTTGCGCGCCACACTTATAAACAGGAGGCTACAGGGCATTTAGGAAATATGACCTTCTTTGTACTCAAGATCGTGCGATAGAGCTATGCTACCATGTTTCCACATTCCTTTCCTAATCCCGTGTTATGGTTTCGGTAATGCCGCCGAAAAGGAAGGCTACGACGGCCCAGAAGGGCAAGAGGGTGGCTGGCAGCAGAGTTGAACGGGAGCTAGAAGAAGGCGAATCTCATAATGAAGCTCCCCCTCAGACCTTTCCTGCTCCCCCTGCACCAGCAGAGCAGGAAAGAGTTTCAGCTCCAGCCCCCGCACCTCCAGTTCCACCGCCAGCAGTTCCGGGCTAGCAGATGGCAGAGGCCATCCAGTTATTAACCCAGCTCGTTGCCGCACAGGCTCAGCGGCAAGATGTAGACCTGGGAGGCAGAGCGGTAAGTGCAAGGGCCCGCGACTTTATCACCCTGAAGCCTCTAGAGTTTTATGGATCAAAACCAGAGGAGGACCCGCAGAGTTTTATAGATGAGATGCTGAGGACTCTGGGGATCACACATGCTTCGGATACGGAGTCCGTAGAGTTGGCTTCATACAGGCTGCGGGATGTGGCAGTTCTGTGGTACAGTAGCTGGATATCATCGAGGGAAGCAAATGCACCCCCTCCGGTTTGGCAGGAGTTCACTGAGGCGTTCCTGCGACATTTCCTACCGCCAGAGGTTCGACGGGCTCGAGCCGATATGTTCTTGAACCTGAGACAGGGAAATATGAGCGTTCGAGAATACAGCCTCCGTTTTAATTCATTAGCCAGGTATGCCCCAGCCATGATAGCGGATAAGGGAGATCATGTACACCGATTTGTGAGTGGGCTAGGGCCACATTTGGTTAAGGAATGTTTGACAGCTTCACTCCAGGACGGGATGACTATTACTCGAATCATGGCCCACGCCCAAAATCTGGAGGAACAATATCAGCCACGGCGAGAGGAGCGTTACCCAGATAGGGGTTCCAGAAAAAGGGGCAGGTTTTCCAGGACTAGAAGCGAGTACAGAGGGGGACAGGCACAAGAGCTATTCATGCATTCAGAACAACCGGCGGCCAGTGCACCACCTCGATTTACGGATAGGGGACTTGACCGTTCTACTCACTCGCGACCAGATCAGGGTACTAAGGCGTCAGGATCCCAGTATAGAGCTGATTCTAGCAGGATGATGCCACCCCCGCCACGGTGTGCGCGATGTGGTAGACCACATTCTGGAGAGTGTCGCGCAGGTACAGATGCATGTTATACTTGTGGGCGGGTTGGCCATTTGATGCGTGATTGCCCACTGAGGTATGAGGGAGACCAAGCCCAGCCCGTCGGGTCCGCGGTTGGTTCATCGTCGACCGTACGCCCTCTTGGACAGACTTCCCAAGCTCCAGCGGGCCGCGGCCGAGGTAGAGGAGGGACACCTAGTTCAGCTGGTCCTCCGCACCGCCTATATGCATTGACAGGACGACAGGACCCTGAGCCTTCCGCAGACGCGGCCACAGGTACTTTTTCGGCACCTTCTATGATGTGTATGTTAATTGATTCGGATTCTATCCTATCCTACGTTGCCTTTATATTGCTGATCATATTAAGAATTCAGAAATTAGGACGAAAGGTAGCCATACGCACAGGTAAAAAGACGAATACTAGAGATTGCGGAGGTTAGAACCGTAAATAAAAGAAGAGATGTGTTACGCGGCGTTTCGAAAACTGCTAAGACCCCAACTCGTTCCATAATATGTGATATAAGTAGTGCGAGGGAGTGGGGGCGAAAATACTAACGCTAAGACGCTGAAATGCACTAAAGTTTCAAGGTTAAGCGTGCTAGGGTGAGAGTAATTTCATGATGGGTGACCCCCTGGGAAATATGCTGAAATTTTCACAAATGTGGGAACAAGAGACGAATGTGAAGCTAGGTAGTCCAATGTAAATTAGAGTGTGTGGAGTGGTTACAAACCCTATAAAAGTCATGTTGGCTGAGACGGACAAGACTAACGGAAGAGGAGAAAGCGTGACAGAAAGGGGACTTATTGACGTAGGGCCAACGTTCGGAGCTTACTCAATGGACTTACGACATAAAAGCGACCTAAGCGACATGTGAGATGTCTACGAAGGAGACCTCCCCGAAGTATTATGATACACTATGAGGCCAGTTTAACATTCGAGGACGAATGTTCTAAAGGGGGGGAGAATGTTATATCCCGTATTTTTGAACGTCAGATTATTTGCTGAGGTGGGACCCACACATCGAGATTTTTTTTGGGACATCTGAAAATTCATATGAATCACATATGAGAAGTTAAACACGACTCAAAAAGGACCCTTGGGCCAAATCAAAGTGCAAGTCCTTCAAACGAATATTTTTAAGAAAACGTTTTCGGGTGATCTGAATTCAATGGGAAAAAACAGTATTATGCGTTTGGAATTTGGAAAAATACCAAGAAATAGAAGTTTTAGATAATTGAATTAGCTTTCCAACCATTGGTCGTGGGTCCCCGGGTGACGCAGGTACAAGGAGATATGAACGTTTTACGGTCGAAAGGTCAGTGGGCTAGGCCCAACTCGAGACCAAACCGAGTTGGCCCAAAAAATCAAAAACAAATAAGTGGGCTAAGGTTTGGGCCTTGTTTGGCCGTCCATTTGGTGTGGGCTTAAGCCCACATCAAGGTTAATGAGTAAATAAAGAGATGACCAAGTCATCTTTTTCATCAAACTCTCTAGAATGTTCAAGAAAGTAAGAACAAGAAAAGAAGGAGAAAAACTTGAAGGCCATTTCGGCCAAGATCAAAAACCAACAAGAAAATTGATAAAAATTCTTCAAAAATCATTATGTATACATGAAAATGATAAACTAATGTTTGAATATTATTTATATTTCCTAGCTATGACTTTATTTTCTAAAAGATTTCAAAGTCTATGAACTGTCATCTATGATGCCCCGATTTCATTCTACGTTTACTTTAATATTATTCCCCGTTGATAGTCTCACCTTAAAATACTCGTTCCTTCAAGGTGAGACAAAGCGATCACGAGTATTCTATAATGTAATCGGAGGTTACCGACTTTACGTCACTCCGATGACTACATGATGCTTCTTTGGGCTCTCCTGCGTGCCTATGAGATATATGTTTATAGGATACGTAAATGCATATAAGACATGTAAATGTATGTAGGATATGCGTATATACTTTTAAAATATGCACATGACGAAAGAGCTAGAGCGCTATAGACGCTGATACATGCACATGATACACGTATATGTATATGATAAAAGCACCAGAGCGCTATAGACGCTGATGTACCTACATGACACACGTATATGTATATGATAAAAGAGCTAGAGAGCTATAGACGTTGATATATGTACATGATATATGCATAGGTATATGGGGAAAATGGAGGTAAGGGCAGAGCGTTATGAACGCATATCCACCTGATCAGTTGGCATTACACGATATGATATCGTCCCGGACGCGGGATGTGTATATTTATGGTTAAATGGATCGGCTGCCGACGCCTCGGCAATATGAGATGTCCTATTTTATATGTATATGTATATGAACAAGGAAAGATTCTTAAAGGAAAGCTAAGTACGCATAGCACCTGCCAAGGGTATATATATATACAGGTTATGTTTCTATCCCAGGACATGTGTTGTAACTCTCTTATGTCATTATACATGATTCATATTTTCTGTATATTACTATTCATGCCTTACATACTCGGTACACTATTCGTACTGACGTCCCTTTTTGTGGACGCTGCGTTTCATGCCGCGCAGGTCAGCAGACAGGCGGATTTGATCTTTAGAAGCCTTACCAGCAGTGTTGACAGCGCTCCAGTTGTTCCGGAGCCCCACTTTCGTGGTACTATTTTGTGTATGTATATTCGGGCACTGCAGTACTCAGCCCTTTCTATGTATAAACGTACTATGTCTAGAGGCTCGTAGACAGATATGTACAGTCAGTTAAGTATAGTTAGGTATATGGTGTTTTGGCATGCTAATGTTGATGTATAAGTGATAACGAAGTTTATTAGTCTATGTTCAGAATGACGCTGCTAATGTTAATGTTCAAAAAAAAAATGGCTCTGTTTACATGGCTTGCTAAGAGGTAAAGGTAAAACGATAGACAAGGGGTGCTCGGTACAAGTATCGGGTACTCGTCACGGCCCATAGACGGGTCGTGACAATGTCGAAAACTTCTTATCCTGACTTTTCTTTTATTTTCTGTCTATGTCCTCATTTTGTCCACATTCCTATCCACTATTCGTCCTTTCACTTGCTTAGCTCACTTGCTCGTAATTCTTCCTTAACTACTTGTTTGTGTTATAGCTGTGCGTCCATTTTCCTTAAGCGTTTCGCTACTTTGTTCCTAACCCAGAATCATTACAAATTTTTACTCTCCCTATCCTTGTTCATCGAACCTCTAACTATATTAATATAGTCACACATCTATTCCTTTATAGGTCTCTCACCTCAACATCATTGCAAACCTATGCTTTCTTTACTGTGGTTTCTTACCTTTTACCTCCTTTCCGACACTTTGATCTCTTCGTTTCCATCTACTCAACTATCGTTAGACTAGAATTTCCAATCTTAACCTGTAGTAAAATAATAGCAGCTTACCTGGCAACACTTGCACCGTTTATTTTTTTGCCATCCCTCGAACTTCGGTACCCTTGCGTGATCAATGCCTTTCTTTACCGTAGCTCCGGTCGTTGGGACTCATATATCCTCCGATACAATCATACGTGGGATATCCTACACATTCATATATATATATATATATATATATATATATATATTTACTATCAACTAGCCACAAAATACCTCCAACCACTGTTCAAGCCTATCCTAATTCCAAAGCTGTAATGCACTTTCTGTCTCTTCATCGATCTAGTTTGCCTCGTCCTACGCGTCTTCCTATGGTCTCCAACCATCCCGTATATCCTAGTTTTCCTTATACTACCCTAGCTTTTCATTTGTCTCTTATGTCTCAATTTATAGAATTTCTTGCCAACTTCCCAGGGGGTCACCCATTATGGAATTGCTCCTACCTGAGCACGCTTAACCCAAAAACTTCACTGGAATTCGGTGCCTTAATGCTGATATTTTCGCGTCCGCTTCCTCACATGACCTTTATTACATGTTCTGGAGCAAGTCGAAGTCTTACAGGTTCCGAAACATTTTCGTAACGCGTCCTTGCTTTTATAATTACCGTTTTACCCCTTTTGACCCCCAACCTTCACTTTTCGTTCACGTGCATAACTATCCTTCGTCCTGGATTCCTAGATTCCCAATGGTAGCGATCACACCTTCATCGCCACACCAATTCCTTAACCTTTCTGAAACAACGTATCTTACTTATTGCCTATTTACCGTATTTCCCTTCCACGCTTCTTCCCGTTGGGCGTATTCATTCTGGCAGAATCTCCTTTATCCTTCCTATTATTCAAAGTCTGTACGCTACCAGTATCGACAATACCCCACTGAACATACGGTTATATGACAAATTCCAGCCATCCAGAACTTCCAGTTCCAAGTAACAGAACAAATATTCAGACTTACCTCTGTGACTTGCCATATAGTCACTCGCCTTCTTCCGTCGCTACTAGGCGTCTGCGGAAATCAGTGATTAGTATAAGGAATCTTATTTCCTATGACTTGGCTCTATCGCACAATCTAAGACAGAAAGAAGGTCAACAATTCCTAGATGCCCCGCAGCCTCCTGTTTATAAATGTGGTCGGCTTCATACCCATAAACAGGACTCTACTGGACACGACTTTGCAGACAACCCTTAGACCGACCTGCTCTGATACCACTTTGTCACACCCCGACTTTACTAGGGTGTGATGGGCACCCGACCCTTACTTAGGGCCGAGCGAACCCACTGACTCTTATCACATACTTAAATTTTTTTTTTTTGAACCTCTAAATCAAGTATGCATAATAAAGCTTACTGAAATATTCTTTTGTTGCTTTCAAATCAAATAAAATTTGTAATTGTGTAAAACTTATATCATAATACAAACTGACACATCGGCTGATGGAGCCGCTGACAGACTGACTCCCGATACCCACGACTTGTCTGCAAAGTCTCTAACTTCGAACAAAGCGTCATAGCACATATACTCTGACTCGGCAGCACTCTAGGACAAGTGGAGCCTACCAACTCCGCTGGAACATCTTCTATGCTAGCTTCAGCTCATCTGGGTGTACCTGTCAGTACGAGCAATGTACTGAGTATGTAAGGCATGAATAGAAACATAGTAAGAGATGAATATATGAATATTAACTGTATGGAAACATAGAACATATCATAAGATAAAGGAATAACCTGTACATGTGAATGTCATAAGATAAGGGAATAACCTGTACATGTGAGTGCCTCTGAGGGCGGATGCCATGCATGCTTATCTTTTCCTTTGAGAACATATCATATCATATCTTTACTTTTGAAAACATATCATATCATATCATACATATAGCAGCATGCAGGAGAGCCCAAAGAAAGTCATGTATCCATCGGAGTGACGTAAGGTCGGTAACCTCCGATTATATTATGGAATAATCGTGGGCGTCGTGTCTTACCTTGAAGGGACAATTAATATAAGGCAAGACTATCAATGGAGAGTTACATCATGCGGAAACATAGAACAGGATCATAAGACATCGTTTCATATACTTGAAATTTTTAAAATAGTCATTATCCATAAATAGAGTTGAGAAATCAAGAAATAGCTTAACATTTTCATATTTTCATGTTCATGGTAGGAGCATATCCCCAACATATTCGTCATGGACATTTTCTCATATTTGACATCATCGTTGTCATTAGAAGCTCATATTCGTCGTTTTAGTCATAAACGCTTTGGACCTCTTAAACTTGTTTTTTTTTGGAAAATATGGGCATTTTGAAAAAAATACAATTATGAACTATTAGGAAAAGACTTATACCTTGGAGTCATAGACTTCTAACTTTAGAAACAAGGAAAGATATAAAAACATTTAAGACATTATAACGTGGGGATCCTGCCTTTGGAAGAAAAGAGACGAGCCTTACATACCTGTGCCGCGCCTTACTAGCTACGTTTATTCGTCCAACTTGTTTGTCTACATGCAAGAAGATTGACACTATCGTTAGGTTCATCGACATATACTTGTCTTAGCCTTTCAAGTACATTCACTTATGGTCTGCCGAAATTTCGGCAGCACCTCCCCTGTAAATACACCGTCCCCGAGATTCTAACTCGGCCAATTTTAATCAACAACAATCCGGGAATTCAACCCGGCCAAACTATCAACAACAATACCAACAAGTATTCTAGCAACACTTCGATATTCAATTCAATTCAATTCAATTCGATTCACTTCAATTTACATAACTTTCAAAACGATTCAATCAACATACTACTCCGTCCAACACCTTCCAACTCCAATAAAACAATAACAACACACTTCCTTTCCTTCCAAATTCATGAACTATAAACTAACAACATCATATTAACAACACCACACTAACAACATTACCTTCCATGCATGCAAGAACATTACATTCACGTTTTCATAAGCTTCAAAAACAAGTCACCAACTACTACAATTTCATTAAGATCATTAAGCTTTTACTAGCAACATAAAATCCACAACACAACAACCAAAATACTAAATAAAACTTGCTCACCATTCCTTCACAATACAACAATATACACGGCCATACACACAATATACAACTCACGGCCACACCCCTACATCCATATTCTCCATGAATTTCACTCATTTTCATACACTACAACATGCACAAACATCCATAACATATAAAAGAGGGATTAAATCTTACCTTTTTCTCTTGACTTCCCACTTAGCTAGAACTTCCAACTTGCAAGAATATGTGTTGCTCTTTCTCTAAAAATCCCTTCACCTTACTAAGGACCCTTCAATTAGTAGGTTTGCTAGAGAGAAACAATTTTTTTGATCAAGATTCATGGACTTCTATTTGCAAGCTTATGGCCGAATGGCCTTTGTCTTTTCTCCTTCTTTTTTTTTTTTTTTTGTTTGTTCTTGCTTTGTCTTGAATTAATGATGAACTCATATATATATATATATATATATATATATATATATATATATATATATATATATATATATATAATTCTCAAGCATGTGAGGGGCACATGCCCCTCTCTCCATTTCTCTAGATTTTTCCTCTTTTTCTTGAAATTTTCTTTGAATTAGTCAAAGAAGACTAATTGTCTTCTTGGGCAAACTTTAGTCCATATGTTTTCTTATAATTTATGATTAGTCCCCCATTAAATATGAAATGGCCACATGCCTCCCTTTCTTTCTTTTCCTATAGTTTTCTTCTCTTTTTCTTGAATTTTTCTTACAAAATAAAAGATGACTCATTGTCTTACCATGTACACTTTGGTCCATATATTTTTCCATCACATGGCCAATATGCCCTTTTTGGAACCTTCATGAACTCCTTTTGTAAAATTCCCGTTTTCCCCCTCAACTTTCCTCAATATTACCATTTCGCCCCTAGCCTTCCTCATTATTTCCATGACCCTTTTTGTGAATTCCTCTTTTCACTCTTAACCTTTCTCAATATTTCCATAATACTAATGTTCATAAATAATATTCATAACCAACTTGTTCATTGAAATAATTTTGGAAGATAGTCGTCCCCTTAACTTACCACGACTACCTTGAAATATCCGAACGTATAACATACGGGATATATCACAAATTTTAAGGTTCTGTTCCCAGCGCCCGTGGTAGCATAGACAGCACAAATAAATCGTACTCACACGCAAAGAACCAATCACTGTATAAGCAGCCATGGCTCAAAGCATGACCTGCTGAGGGAGGTGTTTCACTCCTAAAGAGCTAGCTCAGAATGCTACAAGGAAAGAAAACACCCAAAGGAGAGCAATAACTAAAGGAGAAGCTGAAGATTTCTGGCAGCGCATGCAACCAAAAGACTACTCCATCGTTGAGCATTTGAAAAAACACAAACACAAATATTGATGTTGTCATTACTAGCCAGCTTCCCATCACACAGGCAGGTCTTCATGAGAGTGTTGGATGATGCACACGTACCAACTGGTATGAGCAGCGCATATTTGGCTGGGCTGGTAGCCCACATCATCGGAGAACACAAAATCTGATTCTTAAAAGAGGATTTTCCTTTGAAGGAACCTCCCACAACAGAGACCTTAACATCACCGTGGAGTGTCATGACAAAGTTATAGGGAGAGTACTTGAAGACAATGGGTCGGGCCTCAATATTTTCCCTATCACCACGTTGAGACAGGTTGGTTGTGACGCAGGTAAGATTTTCCAGAGTAGGACAAATGTCAGAGGATTTAATGGATCTCTAAGTGATTCCCTGGGAGAGATAGATCTATAAATTCAGGTATTCAGGTCAGACCTACATTCTTCATAGCAGAATTCAAGGTCATGGCAATCATTTCCAACTACAATATGCTCCTGGGAAGACAGTGGATCCACTCCTCTGGTGCAGTGCCATCATATCTGCACTAAGCCATAAAATATGAATAGCAGGGCCAGGAAATTGTGGTCGAAGCTGAGAAGGATACCCAGAAGCATCCTATACCAACAATCGAAAGAAGTCCAAATAGATCAAAATTCCACGTGGTGAAATACGTCGTGGCCACTCATGCGGAAGAAGAGGTCAATAGGCCAATGTTGTCAGTCTACAGAATGATTGCCTCCACCATACTGAGAAATGGATTTGAAATCGAAAGGGTCTAGGAAGGGACCTCGAAGGGATAACAGAGCTTGTGCCAATCCCAAAAGAAAATTACCACTTCGGTCTAGGGTCTACTCCTAGTGAAGACGAGCTCACAATGGCAATCAAGAGAGATCCCAGAACAAAGAATTTACCTCATCCAATTTCGGGATTATACCAGTCGTTCCCCAAAAAGATGCAAATGCTGAGTAAAAAATAAGTTGACGGGGGTCTCGAGTCGCTGTTCCAAGAAGGGGGATGCTAAGCGGTCATTGAAGAAAATCAGGAGATACCCAACATACACAGTCTGAGGCCGTGAGAGTGTCTGAACAATTGGACGTCTACACCTAGCTTGGCTCCTCGGTAGAGAGATGGATATTCCTTAAAAAACCTTTTGCTAAAAGCGGCAACATCAGATGAGGACCGAATGATTGCCTTTTCTAAATTACTCTGTCATGTTTGAAAATGGAAATGGTCCGACATTGTTCCGAACTAGGACCACAGTTCTAATCAATTACTCTTAAATTAATGAAAAGTCTTGATTTACATAAAACTGCTACCTTTACCATATAATAATAACAAAAGTTTTCTAACTAAATACGTGTAACAAACAATAATAAACCTAACTTTACTTTGCCTCGCCTTTTCAGTAGTAACCAAAATAAAATAACCAAAAATGTCATGGCGTTTCATGAAACGAACGAGGAAAATAGCCAACAGGAATACAAAGAGTACGATGAATTGACAATGATGCCAGAGGGACTGGTAGAAGAGTTGGAAGACCTATAAGATAAGAAGAAGCCAAATATGCATGAAACTGAGGTAACAAACCTCGGTGATGAAGAGGATGTCAAGGAGGCAAGAATTAGTGCTCACTTAGGAACTCCATAGAAATGAAGAGCTTATAGCTCTGTTAAAGGAATGTGTCGACGTCTTCACCTGGTCATACATGGATATGCTAGGATTAAGTACTGAAATAGTGTCCCACATATTACCTATCAAGGAAGTTTTTCCCTGGTCAAAGAAAAGATGCAAACATTTAAGCCAGACATGAGTATCAGGATAAAGGACGAAGTGCAGAAACAAATCAAGTCTAGAATAATAGAGGTGACGTCCTACCCCACTTGGGTGGCCAACATAGTGCTAGTACCCAAAAAGGACGAAAAGATTCGAATCTATGTAGACTACCGACATCTCAACCGGGCCAATCCGAAAGAAAACTTTCCTCTCCCAAACATCCACATTCTAATAGACAACTGTGCCAAACATGAGCTACAGTCATTCGTGGATTATTTCGTCGGGTGCCATCAACTACTCATGAGAGAATAAAATGCTAAAAAGACAGCCTTTATCACCCCTTGGGGAGTCTACCATTACAAGGTAATGTTGTTAAGCCTAAAAACGTTGGCACCACGTACATGAGAGATATGACTACCCTGCGCATTGAGATATTGAAGTATATGTGGATGATGTCATCATAAAATCAAGGGAAAGCTCAGAGCATACCGTGCACTTGCGTAAGTTCTTTGACAGACTTCGCAAATTCAATCTAAAGCTAAGCCCGGCAAAATGCGTGTTTAGAGTGCCTGTAGGTAAGTTGCTAGGATTCATAGTCAGCCGTAGAGGTATTGAACTAGATCCTACCAAAATTAAAGCAATTTAGGAATTACTGCCTCCCAAAACCAAGAAAGAAGTCATGAGCTTCTTGGGGAGGTTAAACTAAATTGGACGGTTCATAGCCCAGTCAATTGTGGTTATAAAACTAATCCTTAAGTTACTCAAGAAAGACGCTCCCGCAAATTGGACGGAAGAGTGCCCAGAGGCATTTGACAAAATCAAGAGATACCTTTCAAATCCTCCTGTCTTGGTGCCGCCCAGGCAAGAGAGTCCTCTGTTATTGTATCTGTCAATATCAGAAAGTGCTTTCGGGTGCATGCTCGCGCAGCATGATGAAGAAGGCAAAAAGGAACATACCATCTACTATTTGAGTAAGAAGTTCACGTTATGCGAAGCACGATATACGCTCGTAGAAAAGATTTGCTTTGCTTTGATCTGGATTGCTCAAAAGCTGAGACATTATCTATCGGTGTTCACCACCCACCTCATATCCAGAATGGATCCACTGAGATATATTTTTTGGCAACTGATGCCCATAGGAAAATTGGCTAAATGGCAGATGCTACTCAGTGAATTCGATATTATGTACATAGCAGAAAAGGCTATCAAAAGATAAGCCCTAACTGACCTGAGAGCAGAAAGTCCCGTCGATAGAGAACTTAAACCGTTGTGGACTTTCTTCCCAGATGAGGAAGTGATGGTTGTGGAAGAAGAGGTGGCAAAACCACACTCGGGCTAGAGATTATTCTTCGATGGAGCAGTCAATTACAAAGGATCAAGCATCGGGGCAGTATTAGTATAAGAAACAGGACAACACTATCTGATAGCAGCAAAGCTCAGCTTTAGATGTACTAACAACATGGCAAAATACGAAGCATGCATCATCGGCCTCAGGTTGGCGATGGACATGAACATACATGAGTTGTTGGTAATCGGGGACTCCGATTTGCATAAACCAAGTAAAAGAAATTGACAATCAAAAATGATAAGATACTCCCATATGTGAATCTAGTACAAAGATTGTGCGGGAGATTCAATAGTATTAACTTGAAGCATAATCCAAAGGCTCAGAATGAGTTCGCAGAAACATTGGCTACGATAGCATCGATGATCCAGCACCCATATTGATCTATTAGAGATCACACTGAAAGAAGGACAAGTTCACTGTGCCCATGTCGAGGCCGAGCCAGATGGCCAGCTATGGTATGCTGACATCAAAGCCTACCTGGAAAAAGGAGAGTATCCCCCAGAGAGTTCAGCAAATCAAAAGAAGACCATCAGAAGGTAGGCTAATGGGTTCTTCTTGAACAAAGAAGTGTTGTACAAAAAGACCTCTGACCTTGGTTTGCTCAGGTGTGTAGTGTCACACCCTAATCTTGATAGGGCATGATGGGCACCCGACCCCATACTCAGAGCCGAGCGAACCCCTTTAACTCTCGTTATGTTCATAACCTCACTGGACTCTTAAGCTACGAAATGAAATGCATAATAAAAACTTGTCAAAACCATTCTTTTCGTCGTTCTCAAGTCAAGTAAAATCTGTAATCATATGGAATTTGTAACATAAAGCATAATGGTACGTCGGCTTGCAGAGCCGCTTACAAGACTGACATCCTATACACGTGACTCTGTCTACAAAGTCTCTAACATCAATCAAGATACTGTAACACGAATACTGTGACTCGGTAACACTCCAGAAGGAAATGGAGCTCGCCCATCCAGCTGATACGTCTCCTAGCAATGTCCTCTACTCATCTGTATACACCTGCGTGGCATGAAACGCATCCCCCGAAAAGCGGGGGTCAGTACGGAATATGTACTGAGTATGTAAAGCATGAAGTACAGTAAACAGAGCCATAATCGGAACAAGAAATATAAAAGTAAGTACACTATCCAGAATACCAAAATGCTTACTTTTAAAACGAAAATCATGCATGTCAATGTCATATGTCATATCCGGCCCATTATGGGACTCGGTGAACAAAACATGGTCGCCACCCCGTCGTTGGCGCCATAACACATCATACTCCAGAATAGGGAATAACTCTGTAACCCATCATAACTCCATAACACATCATAACGCCATAACACATCATACTCCAGAGTGTATATACATATAACGTGTCCCGACCCTCTATTGAGGGACTCGGTGAACAATGCAGTGGAGTACGCACGAGAACGTGTCCTGGCCCGGGACTCAGTGAAAGATATATTGAGGCATGCACGAGCAAAGTAGTGAGAAACTATATGCATATAAATCAATTTTTAAGACTCGATAGGTAAGTACAATAATCGACACTTGAAGGATCATAAACACGCCTCGAGTCAATCCGAGTTAGCATAAGAAAGTTATGGACGTTATTCATTACAGAAATCTCTATGAACGTTTCAGAGCAATCCGAGACTGCCTATGAAAGTTAGGGACATTAATCCTTATAGAACCCTTTTAGAAACACGGACTCTTTATGCTTTGCTCGTTACTCAATCATACAATAGACTCGACTATACCAAGTATGCTCATGTCAAGAAGTGAATAAGAATCGTAAACAAGCTCGGAATTAAATAATAGAGTTACCCCAAGATGCGTGTCATACCTTACTTGGCTCTAGGACATGCCAAAGGAAAGAAAGGGTAAGCCTTACATACCTTGTCCGCTTCCTAGGTTAATCCGAACATAAGTCTCGGCTTTTCCAAGATCTACAACAACGTCAAAAGATATCAAACATTAGCTATAGGTATTTAGGAATCCGGTTCTAAGCTAGCAATCCACCTACAGAAATTTGGGCAGCATCTCCCCTATAAATTCAACCAACCCCGAGAATTCAACTCGGCCAAATCATCAACAACAATACCAATCAACCACATTAACAACTTCAACAATTCCACAACGATTACAACTTCATTTCAAGCCATCAAACCTTCATTTTTATCATGGAATCCACAACAACAACAATCAAAATACTAAATAAAATCAATTCATCACACCTTACCAACATAGCCCCTATTCGGCCACAACCAACACACACATATTTCATGAATTTCATCCATTTCTACATACTACAACACTCACAAATCATCCCTAACACATAGAAAAGGAGATTAAATCTTACCTTTACCCTTTCACTTCTCAACTTGGCTAGGGTTGGTAAATTGCACAAATGAATGCTTTGCTTGCTCCAACAACTACTCCAAGTTAATAAGGGCCTTCCAATTGGTTGGAATACTAGACGAAAATTATTTTTCTTGATCAATTTCTATGGCCTCAAATTCGGCTAGCCATGGCCAAATATGGCTCCTCCCTCTTTCTTGAAGTTTCTTGAATTTGTGGAAGATAATTAATGTTAATGTCTTGCTTTGGTCATCTCTATCTATATATATATATATATATATATATATATATATATATATATATATATATATATATATATATATATATATATATATAGCTCTCACAAATATAAGGTGGACACATGCCCCCACTCATGGCTTGAGTTAATTGGCCAAGCCATGGGTGGGTCCCACTTGAGCCACACGGCCATGGTGGCTATTGTCATAAACCTTCTTGAATTGTTTTCCCTTTTTACCCCTAGCCTTTCTCAATATTTCCATACCATTAATAAACAACTTGTGTAATAAAATAAAATCGGAAGGAAAATAATAGCCTTGCCCTTAACTTATCGCGATTATCTTGAAACATCCGAATGTGCAAAATACGGGATATAACATCCTCCCCCCCTTTTGAACATTCGTCCTCGAATGTTGAACTGGTCTTATGGGGTCTAATAACACTTCGGGGAGATCTCTTTTATAGCTATCACATCCAGTTCATTCATCAATCCACATCTCCGCTTTAGAAATTTAGATTACTCGTAGGCACAGGAAATAAATAGGAACACTTCTTCTTCATCTCATCCTCGACTTCCTAGGTCATCCCTCTCTGTTATTATTCCGTCACAATACCTTGACAGAAGCCACGTCTCTGGTACGTAATCTTCTCAACTGACGATCCAGTATGGCTATAGACCGTTCCTCATAAGATAGCTTCTCTGTTACCTGTATATCATCTATGGGAAACACTCTGGAAGGGTCCCCAATGTATTTACGAAGCATAGACACGTGGAACACTGAATGCACTGCTTCTAAATCAAGTGGTAACTCTAATTCATAGGCGACCTTGCCAACCCTACGGACAATTTGATAAGGTCCAATATTCCTTGGACTGAGCTTTCCCTTCCTGCCGAATCTCATTATATCCTTCATGGGTGACACTTTTAGAAGTACCCAATCGCCAACCTAGAACTCTAAGTGTTGACGTCGATTTTCGGCATATGATTTCTGCCGACACTGAGATGCCCGTGGCCGTTCCTGAATGAGTTTCACTTCCTGAACGACTTTGAGCCGCTAACAACCAATCTTGTATAAGATTGACTTTCTCTATTACTTGCTGGACCAAGTCTGGCCCTATCAACTTGGCCTCTCCAGTTTCGAACCACCCAATCGGGGATCTACACTTTCACCCATATAAAACCTCATACGGCGCCATTTGAATGCTAGAATGATAACTGTTATTGTAATAAAACTCAATGAGTGGCAAATGGTCATCCCAATTTCCTCCAAAATCTATCATACATTTGTCTTTCCGGGGTGGTACAGGATTTCAACATCATAGTCTTTTAGCAACTCTAGCCATCGTCGTTACCGCAAATTCAACTCTTTCTACTTGAAGATGTACTGGAAACTCTTATGATCTGTATAAATATCCACGTCGACACCATATAAGTAATGTCTCCATATCTTTAATGCATGGACCACTACGGCTAATTCTAAATCGTGGGTTGGATAGTTCTGTTCATGTTTCCGTAATTGTCTAGAAGCATACGCAATCACCTTACCATTTTGCATCAATACACAACCTAGCCCGACGCCTGAAGCATCACAATAAATAACATATCCTTCCAATCCCTCTGGAAGTGTCAAGACTGGGGCTGAAGTCAATCGGTCTTTCAACTCTTGGAAACTACGCTCGCAAGCATCTGTCCATTGAAACTTAGCTAACTTCTGAGTCAACTTGGTGAGTGGCGCAGAAATAGAAGAAAAACCCTCAACAAATCTTCTGTAATAGCCTGCTATGCCCAAAAAGCTACGAACCTCCGTAAGAGTCGTGGGCCTCGGCCAAGTCTTCACGGCCTCGATCTTTTGGCTATCCACTCGAATACCATCAGCTGAAACAATATGGCCCAGAAATGATACCGAGTTCAACCAAAACTCACACTTGGAGAATTTTGCAAACAACTCTCGAGCTCGAAGAACTCCAAGGACAATTCGCAAATGATCCGCATGCTCGTCCTCGGATCTAGAATACACTAAGATGTCGTCGATGAACACAATTACAAATAGATCCAGAAAAGGCCTGAATACATTGTTCATTAGGTCCATAAACACTGCCAGGGCATTAGTTAACCCGAACGACATCACTCGAAACTCAAAACGACCGTATCATGTTCTGAAAGCTGTCTTAGGGATATCTTTCTCCCTAACTCTTACTTGGTGATACCCGAACCTCAAATCGATCTTTGAAAACCACTTGGCATCTCGCAATTGATCAAATAGATCATCAATCCTCGGAAGAGGATATTTGTTCTTAATCGTCACCTTATTTAATTGTCGATAATCAATGCACATTCTCAAGGAGCCATCCTTCTTTCGGACAAACAATACAGGTGCTCCCCACGGGGATGAACTAGGCCTAATGAAGCCTTTATCAAGCAAGTCTTTCAATTGCTCCTTCAACTCTTTCAACTCTGCGGGTGCCATCCTATAGGGAGGAATAGATATGGGATTAGTGTCTGGAAACACATTAATCGCAAAATCGATCTCTCGCTCGGGAGGAAGGCCTGGAAGCTCTTCTGGGAACACATCCGAAAATTCATTCACTACTGGAACTGACTGAAGAGTCGGCGACTCAGCTTCAACATCTTGAACTCGCACTAAGTGATAAATACACCCTTTCGTGATCATCTTCCTTGCCTTTAGATAGGAAATAAACCTACCTTTTGGTGATGCCGCATTCCCTTTCCATTCTAAGACTGGTTCTCCCAGAAATTGGAAACGAACCATCTTCATTCTACAATCAACATTGGCATAACAAGAAGCCAACCAATCCATGCCCATAATGACATCAAAATCTACCATCTCTAGCTCATGCAAATCAATCATGGTACGACGATCACAAATCACAATCACACAATTCCTATATACTCGGCTAGCTATTACCGATTCACCCACGGGTGTAGACACCTCAAAAGGCTTGATAGACTCCGGCTCAATTATAAATCGACCCGTAATATATGGAGTAACATATGATAATTTGGAGCCCGGATCAATCAAAGCATATACATCATGAGAGAATACCGATAATATACCTATGACCACATCAGGAGAAGACTCAAGATCTTGGCGTCCAGCCAAAGCATAAATACGGTGCTGAGGACCGCTAGTACTGGGAGCTCTGCCTCTACCTCTACCATGGCCGACTGGCGCATGTGAACCTGGCCCCGTAGGGCGTACAGATGCCGATGATCCGGCTACCGACCCTGATGGCTGGGTCCTACCTCTACCATGCACTGAGGGGCAATCACGCATAATATGGCCCGGTCAGCCACATGAATAGAAACCATCTGAAACCAATCGGCATTGACCCCAATGCGACTTCCCACACTGGGAACATCGTGGTATAGGTGGCCTTGACTGGCCTGAATCACCTCTAAACTGGGACCCCGAATAACTCTGACTCGGCCCGGGATGAGTAGATCTATCAAGGCTCTGGCCTGAAAACCGTGGAGGTGAATTGGTCATAGAATAGCCCGAATGTCTAGGGAACTGTTGCCTGTGTCCGCCTCTGGACTCACTTACTGGGCCCGAAGATCTGGCCCTCTTGCTATGTTCCCTATCCTGTTCACGTTCACTTCTCTGCTGCTGTAGGCTTTCCTCTAAGTTTTGAGCATGTGCCTGAATGCGTGCAATATCCATACCGTCCTGAAGGGACGCAGTCAAGCATTTGTCCATCACATGGGGCCCTAGGCCCTTTACAAATCGGTGTACCCGGTCGCCCATATCTGCTACCATGGCCGAATCATACCTGGCCAAGGAGTTAAAATGGAGGCTATACTCTATAGCACTCATGTTCCTTTGCCTCAAATTCAAGAATTTATCGGCCCTAGCTCGCCGAACTTCTGGAGGCATATAATGACGGAGAAAAGCATCAACAAACTCTTGCCATACCGGCGGAGGTGCATTGGCTCCCCGCGAAGCCATCCATACTGTATACCACTGGATCAATATATCTCTCAATCTATAGGACGCTAGCTCTACCGACTCGGTGTCTGAAGCATGTATCAACCAGAGCGTCCTTAGCATACCATCAATAAAGTCCTGGGGATCCTCCTCCGGTTTCGACCCAAAGAATTCCGGGGGTTTCAAAGCAATGAAGTCACGGGCCCTTGCACTAACAGCCCTGTCACCTTGCCCAGTGCTTGGCCTCTGAGTTTGGGCCGCAACCAACTGAGTCAACAAATTAATGTCCTCTCTCACGTCTTGGCCCGAAGAATTCGGTGGAGGAGCTGGAGCTGGGGCCGAGGCTCCCACGTGCTCCTCGGTAATAGGCACTGTCTGGAAGGACTGAGATTGAGCCGCACTCTGGGACTCACCTTCCTCTACTACCGGTGGCGGTTCTCTTTCAGCCCGCTTTTCTGCCACCGTCTTGCCCTTTTGGGCTGCTGTAGCCTTTTTCTTTTTAGGCATCTCTGAAATACACAACACACGATTTAGGAACAAGAATTTCTTACATCATAGCTCTATCGCACGATTCTTATGAAGAAAGAAGGTCATATATTCCTAAAATGTCCGCAGCTTCTTGTTTATAAGTGTGGCGCGCAACACACCCATAACCAAGACTCTACTAGACACGGCTCGTAGACACATCCTAGGACTGAACAGCTCTGATACCACTTTTGTCACGACCCGACTCGGGGTCGCGACGAGCACCCGGTGCTAGCCCAACCGGGCACCCTCTTAGCTTACTCTTATGCTTACATCTAGGTGAGCCACATAATTATACATGCATTTCTATTCATTCGTCAACAAGTCCCATATGGAAAACCGCACATTTATATCATCATAAGCATTTATGCCACATCAATATACATGGGCCAACGTGGCCGACAAAATGATATACAAAACATAGGCCGACAAGGCCAAACACATCTACCCCCACACACACATGTCTACGAGCCTCTAAGAGTATAACACATCACATTAGCGGGACAGGACCCCGCTATGCCCATAATTATATACACAAAAGAATGAGTACCCAAAAGATATGGCTCCGAAGGAAATGGAGCTCTCTATGTAATCTCCGAATAGGCAGCTATGGATCAAGTTTGTCTCCCTGTGCACCTGCGGGCATGACGCAGCGTCCACAAATAAAAGGACGTCAGTACGAAGAATGTACTGAGTATGTAAAGCATGAGCAACATCAATAAATAAGCATCATGAACAACATATGAATTATCATAGGAGGGGAGACAATAATATCATCGTCATAGTACTTACTTGCCTTTCGTAGGACTTTCCATTTTTCATACGTATTCCATAATAGTACTCGTACCATACTTGTGCTCAAATTCGTATACATGTCCTTATTCGTATTCTTATACATAGTCTTATCACATTCATATTCATATTGTATTAATAGTCATTTCATATACATAGCATTTACATAGCATACCCGACCTCATAGGATCGGTGTTTCATACCTACTTGGCCAACCAAGGCTCAAGGTTACTCATACCTGGCCCTACCAAGGCTTCAGGGTTATCCGTACCATCTGCAGAGGTGTGCGCGCGATTCGTAATCGTATACATACTTTATACATAGTCATATACATATATCCTACCCGGCGTTATAAGCTCGGGGTATCATTATAGCCCTTCATAGGCACATATAAGTATAATAGCCCGTAGGCACTTTTGGCATCATTATTATTATTATCGTCATCACTATCTTCGTCATTATTGCTACATCCATATCTTAGGCTTACTCTTCATATGAGGGGCGTAGTACAATCGTAGTACATGTTAAGGATCGTGAGCTTATGAGCTCGGAGTGTCAATCACTTGAATACAACATACTCATATAGAGGAATTAGAAATTTGGCCAAGAATCATGCCTTATGAAAGAAGGGTTAGCCTTACATACCTTTTCGTCGGACTATTCTACACTTGCACGTTTCCCTCCAATGCTAGCGTCTATACCTTCATTAATATCATAACAATGGCCATTAGTCATTCACATCATCCACATTATCTAGATTTCTCAATTTGCTTCTAATTCTCCCATATTTATGGTCATGACCTCTAACTTCGTCCATTCGTCTAAAGTGTCTAGTTCATGATCTTAATACCATTTATAACACATTCATATCGTAACACAATAACATTCATAATTCAATTCAAACTATTCCTCAAAATGTCACTATTCACCATGCATGACCTAGTTGACCACATCTTCTACAATCCATGTATTTTAATTCTCCAACACCTTAAACATCTTGTAAAAATCATGAATCTTACCTTAGAAGTTGTAGGAACAAGCTTTAGTTGATAATACTCCACTTTGAGCTAAACCCTAGTTTTTCTCCATTTGGATTTCTTGACTTGGATGATCCTTGATGATTCCCTTATCCTTGATTCACTTGTCTTAATGTTATTGATGGCTTATAATCCTTGAAAACTCATATAATAAATGTAGAGAGAAGTTTTAGAGAGAAGTGGTGTAATGTTGTAATGAAATAAAACAAGTGTTGGTCCCTTTATTTAATGACTTGTGAAATCTGTGCTGAGATGAACAGTGGCCGTCCATCGTGGTTTACGGCCCGTATTCCACTATACGGCTCATCCTCCATGGGCGTATTTAACCATTTCCAGAACCAGAAGCTGGGCTGCCTTCATGGTGGTTTACGACCATGGTTTATGGGCCGTAAATCACTTTACGGTCCGTCCACCAGGTCGTATTTAACCATTTCCTCTGCTGGCAGAAAGTTGAAACCTTGCATGGCAGTTTACGACTGCCAGTTTACGGACCGTATTGCACTTTACGGTCCGTATTTTGCGATTTACGACCACTGGGCAGTTGCAATTCTGCAACTTCCCATATTTCTTAGACATCTCATTTTAATCACCCCCATCCATGCACATGCATTGCCCACCTTGTATCTCATCTTAACTTAGCCAACTTCCTCGTCTCACATCGGATACTTTCGAAATCTCGCCTAAGGTCATCAAACGTCGTTTCTTGCTCATAGACATCATGCACTCATATTCATCACTAGTTCATCCACTTGCGTACCAACGAAAAATTTTCCGAGGTGTAACAGGAATATGTACTGAGTATGTAAAGCATGAAGTACAGTAAACAGAGCCATAATCGGAACAAGAAATATAAAAGTAAGTACACTATCCAGAATACCAAAATGCTTACTTTTAAAACGCAAATCATGCATGTCAATGTCATATGTCATATCCGGCCCATTATGGGACTCGGTGAACAAAACATGGTCGCCACCCCGTCGTTGGCGCCATAACACATCATACTCCAGAATAGGGAATAACTCCGTAACCCATCATAACTCCATAACACATCATAACGCCATAACACATCATACTCCAGAGTGTATATACATATAACGTGTCCCGACCCTCTATTGAGGGACTCGGTGAACAATGCAGTGGAGTACGCACAAGAACGTGTCCTGGCCCGGGACTCAATGAAAGATATATTGAGGCATGCACGAGCAAAGTAGTGAGAAACTATATGCATATAAATCAATTTTTAAGACTCGATAGGTAAGTACAATAATCGACACTTGAAGGATCATAAACACGCCTCGAGTCAATCCGAGTTAGCATAAGAAAGTTATGGACGTTATTCATTACAGAAATCTCTATGAACGTTTCAGAGCAATCCGAGACTGCCTATGAAAGTTAGGGACATTAATCCTTTATAGAACCCTTTTAGAAACACGGACTCTTTATGCTTTGCTCGTTACTCAATCATACAATAGACTCGACTATACCAAGTATGCTCATGTCAAGAAGTGAATAAGAATCGTAAACAAGCTCGGAATTAAATAATAGAGTTACCCCAAGATGCGTGTCATACCTTACTTGGCTCTAGGACATGCCAAAAGAAAGAAAGGGTAAGCCTTACATACCTTGTCCGCTTCCTAGGTTAATCCGAACTTAAGTCTCGGCTTTTCCAAGATCTACAACAACGTCAAAAGATATCAAACATTAGCTATAGGTATTTAGGAATCCGGTTCTAAGCTAGCAATCCACCTACAGAAATTTGGGCAGCATCTCCCCTATAAATTCAACCAACCCCGAGAATTCAACTCGGCCAAATCATCAACAATACCAATCAACCACATTAACAACTTCAACAATTCCACAACGATTACAACTTCATTTCAAGCCATCAAACCTTCATTTTTATCATAGAATCCACAACAACAACAATCAAAATACTAAATAAAATCAATTCATCACACCTTACCAACATAGCCCCTATTCGGCCACAACCAACACACACATATTTCATGAATTTCATCCATTTCTACATACTACAACACTCACAAATCATCCCTAACACATAGAAAAAGAGATTAAATCTTACCTTTACCCTTTCACTTCTCAACTTGGCTAGGGTTGGTAAATTGCACAAATGAATGCTTTTCTTGCTCTAACAACTACTCCAAGTTAATAAGGGCCTTCCAATTGGTTGGAATACTAGAAGAAAAATATTTTTCTTGATCAATTTCTATGGCCTCAAATTCGGCTAGCCATGGCCAAATATGGCTCCTCCCTCTTTCTTGAAGTTTCTTGAATTTGTGGAAGATAATTAATGTTAATGTCTTGCTTTGGTCATCTCTATCTATCTATCTATATATATATAGCTCTCACAAATATAAGATGGACACATGCCCCCACTCATGGCTTGAGTTAATTGGCCAAGCCATGGGTGGGTCCCACTTGAGCCACACGGCCATGGTGGCTATTGTCATGAACCTTCTTGAATTTTGTTCCCTTTTTACCCCTAGCCTTTCTCAATATTTCCATACCATTAATAAACAACTTGTGTAATAAAATAAAATCGGAAGGAAAATAATAGTCTTGCCCTTAACTTATCGCGATTATCTTGAAACATCCGAATGTGCAAAATACGGGATATAACATGTAGACGCCGAGGAAGCTACAAAATAGCTAAAAGAGGTGCACGCAGGGGCATGTGGACCCCATATGAATAGATTCATCCTAGCTAAGAAAATCTTGCAGACAGGATATTACTAGATGACCATGGGGCACGACTCCTGTAAATTCATGCAAAAGTGCCATCAGTGTTCGATACATGGGGATTTGATCAAAGTTCCCCCACAGAATTACATGGAATGAGCTCGGCTGGCCTTTCGTGGCATGGGGAATGGACGTTATAGGACCCATCGAGACTTCGGCCTCAAACGGACATCACTTCATCTTAGTTGCCATAGATTACTTCACTAAATGGATGAAGGAAAATTCCCAAAAATCAGTGACCAAGAAAGTCGTGACCGACTTCGTAAAAATAATTTGATATGTTGCTTCGGTGTGCCGGAATCCATCATCACAGACAATGGTGTCAATCTGAACAGCCATTTGATGAAGGACATTTGTGAACAATTCAAGGTCACCCACAGAAACTCTACTGCCTACCGGCCACAAATGAATGGAGCTGTTAATGCTGCCAACAAGAACATCAAAAGAATCCTGAGAAAAATGTTTGACAACTCTAAGAATTGACACGATCAGTTGCCTCATGCTCTGTTGGGATACTGAACGACAACCCGAACTTCCATTGGAGCCACCCCATACCTACTTGTCCATGGTACGGAAGCGGTCATACCTGTAGAAGTGGAAATTCATTCACTCAGGATCGTCTAAGAGGAAGAGCTGAAAGATGCAGAATGGGTTAGAAACCGTTATGAGCAACTGGTCATGATAGAAGAAAAGAGAATGATGGTGGTATGCCACGGAAATCTGTATAGATAAAGGATGTCTCGAGCCTTCAAAACGCGGGTCAGAACCCGACTCTTCTATATCGAACAACTCGTACTCAAGCGAGTCTTCCCTAACCAAGAGGAATATAAGGGGAAATTCGTGCCAAACTGGCAAGGACCATACATGGCCAGGAAAGTATTCTCAGGAGGGGTTGTATTCCTCTGCGGCATGGTCTCTATCTGGCTGATACTCGGGCTCAATAGATGGAGACCTCTCTTGCCACTGTCCTACCGCAGGAGCTCCACCCTTGGCTCGGGCAGCCCCGTGGCCTCTTGATCTATCGCGTCCCCTGGCTGTAGCGTACCGTCGAGTGCCAGTCGTAGTTACGGGCTCTGGCACCTGACCACGGGCCATTGTAGCTCGAGTCCTCACCATCTGTGAGAGGAGAGATAAGGGTCAGATACCAATTTGATCTTCCTAGATACCAATTGGAGTAAAGTAGCACGAAGGAATAAAAAGAAAGTGATATTTTCTAAATGTCTTATAGCCTCTCGCAGATAAGTACGGAGCTCATCGTACCGATCCACGAGACTCTACTAGACACGCTCTTGTATTTAAGACCGGGCAACTTAGGGCTGTAATATCAACTTGTCACGACCTATTGTGCCTATGCCGTGCGGGTACTTACCTCCCCAGGGTTAGTCTGAATAATACAAGAGCATCTAAATAGGGGAATAATACAAGTATAGAATACTATGTCTATGTCTCTGAATAGAATAGGACAAAAAGGTAAAGAAATCTTCAAGGCAGCGAACGACCATGCTCACCCTGGAGACTCGAAGATAATGCTGAAGCGACTATCAGCCACGCGTCACAGAAGTGCATCCAACCTGGTACTCTGCATTCATAAAAGAATGCAGCAAGTGCAGGTCAGTACAAAATAACAGTGCTGGTAGGCATCATCGGTCGACTAGACATAGCTAACACAAATTAGATAATAAAGAAGATAAGTAGATAACCAACAAGTATAAGTTAATGTAATCAAATCCAAGTATCTGTCATCGCCTATGTAAAGCATCTAATCCCAAATGTGCCAAGTCTGAATATATCCAATCCAAATCCAACATCACAAGTACGACACCGAACATCTCAAAATCAAGTCATAATGCAATGCAACGCAGTCGTGTATAAATGCAATGCAATGCCATGCAAATGTTGTGTACACATGTACTCCAGACGGAAATATCGACGTCTCGGTAGCACAACCCAGTGTGACTCGTGAAGTCTAAGTGCCACCCATCTCGAATTTTGCGCAACAGACAGATGAGACCCCGGATCTTTGCCCAAGAGGGGTTCTCACTGGCACCACCCCGGAGGACCCGCGGAGTCCATGCACTATCAATGACTCCGGAACTAACGTCGGATATTGTCCATTGCACGTCACTCAAGTAAAAGAGTTTTATCAAGTATCAACTTCACTCAATTAATGATTCCAGGATGAACATTAGACATTGGCCATCTCACGTCACTTAAGTAAATGAGTTTTATCCATTATAATCAGGATATCAAATTTGTATCATGACAATGAGAGTGCGTGCAATGCATGAATCAACATCAATAATCATGTTCAATATCACAAGTACCAATAATGGATACGCCAACAATATATTCGAATTACAAACACCAACAGTGGGTACGCCAACAATATATTTGAATCACAAATACCAATAGTGGGTATGCCAATCATATACCCGAATCACAAGTACCAACATTGGGTACGCTATTAATATATTCGAATCACAAATACCAATAGTAGCTGTTCCAACTATATCATAATCAAGATGATAAAACAGAACCCAATATCTATCAACGACTTATGGCATCAAGCCGGCACAATAGAACGATCTAATCACAACATAACGGGGTGGCTAGCCCCGACACACAACAGGGCCCAACCTAAGACAATATCCATCCCAACTTAATACCTGAAGGTTCACATGTTGTCTCCGACATTATAATCTAAGTATGTGCTTCGCTATACGAAGTCTCACCAAAGGTAAGCCATAACCTACTTGGATGGCAGAACCGCAACACCGACAACTCACTTTTTTGCCTTGCCTTTCCGCTAAACCTCAGAACCAAAGTAGTCTAAGCATAATCGAATTCTAGTTTAGAAATCATAAAGAATGATACTAATATTGCTACTATTCAAATTAGATCAATTCTAACCCTAAAAATTAGGAAAACGGGCCCACAAGGGCAAAACGAAAAATTCAGAAGCAAAATATCAAACTAAGAACTAGGTGATCATAACCCAACCACTAATTACTGATCTAACTCAAGAATTAGCCTAATTTCTGATTTTAAGAAAAAACCCCAATTTGGGTATAAACCCTAACTCTTTGATTTCGAAATTCAACACTAGAAATGGAAGATATATGATTAATAAGCTTAGATTCAGCAAAATCTAACACAAACATCATCAATTTCCTCATTAATGAGCCTAAGGAAAAGTTTATCAAAATCTTATTTCAACTTCCATCACTAAGGGATTATTAAAGGGAAGGAGGAATCTAAGATGATTATGATGATTAAAGGAAAAGTAAAGGAACAAGCAATATTTACCTCCAAGAATATCTCTAAGAACTGTTCCCCAAAGCTCTACTTTCGAAATGAAAAATAATGAGAATTTTACAAACTGCCTATCACCCGCTTTAGCAGCACTGGGACCGCCCCAGCGGAGCCTCTTCAGCGGCAATGGCAAAATTTCGTTGACCACTCCAGCGGTAGGGCTACCACTTCAGTGGTGCTGGTGTCGCCAAAGTGGGTACCAGACACCAGAAAACTCTCCCAAGTATCACAATTTGATCTGATTTTCGACTAATTCTCGAGGCCATCTGCTCACGTACCATACAAATAGACACACAAAAAAACACGCTACGAACGCGTCTGTGGCATTGAAAATTCCAATAGAGGTCTCGTTGACCGAGTCAACACCGACGCCCTAATTCCAATTTCTAACCCTAGTCCCAAAATGCATCTGAGTGCATTAGGAACCGAACTAAATACACACACAAGTTCTAAACGATCATCCGGACCTCTAAGAATTGACGGAATCCCGAAAAGGGTTCGTTTACCCAAAAGTCAACTTTGGGTCAATCATTTTTCACTTTAAGCATATATTTCATAAAAGTTGTCCGAATCCAGTCTAGACACCTCAAGAAGCATGCCAACGGTCCCCTCGGGTCAAAAATGAGGTAATCAATACTTGAAAGGGCAAAAATACCGAAAAGACTATAACAACTAAACGGGTCGTTACATCAGATACCAATTGAACCGTCGCTCGTCCTCGAGTGAAGAAAAAGAAAGAAAGCGGGGAAATACCTGAATCAGTAAAAAAACTGAGGAAATCGGCTACACATGTCGGACTCTGTAATACCCCAAGTTTTCTGGATTTATTATGTGCATTACAATTGATTACATTTTTGCGAAATATCTTCTTGAGCCAATTATATGATTTGAGTGACAAAGGGTTTATTCTATATAGAGTTTAAATTAAAGATGTATCATGTGAAATTTTAAGAAAATAACCTTTATATCCTAGTCATTGGGTCAATGAGATTTTTCTAGCACTAGATGAAGTCACTCTCTTTTTCTAGAAGTTACTCCATCCTTCTCCACCTCCTTGTATTTGGATATCTTGAAAAAAAAAAAAACATCTCTTCATCTCTTTCTTTCATATTTTCCCTCCTTGTTCAATAACTACAATTATTGGGGGCTTATTATTCATGCAATAGTAATAAACCCATTTCAGTAATGGGTAAATTTGGGGCGAATATCAATTTTGAGTATGTCAAGTGTTTGGATGATGCCCTTACTCTCTTTTATCATATGGTTACCACGCAACCTTTTCCTTCTGTTGTATAATTCTCTAAAATTATTGAAGATTATGCTCAATATGAAGCACTACTCCTCCTTTTTGTGGTAAGTTACTAATCTCGTTTTTGAACTGATCAGCTGTTAGTATTTTGAGCATATCTCCTTGTATAATATTTCGTTTTAACTGAGCCAAGATGTTCTAAAAAGTTATTTCATAGCCCTAACACTTTTGCTCAAGCTCCAAAACCCAGTTTTGCTTTTATTTACTGGAAAAAAAGTGATGAAGTACAGGTAGGTGCTGCCCAGATTCTATTTTACAACCCCCCATGTACTACTAGTATTTTAGGCATATGTTTTTGTACAAAGTTGATATTGGGGTGATTTAAATTCCTACAGAACCCCAAGACATATATCTACAACATTCATTAAGACCATAAAGTCTATTTTTGCTGTTTACCTCTCTGAAACTGAGTCACAATATAGGACAGTGGTAATGTCCAGAATTTCTGTTTTGCTAGTTTAAGGTGATTTTCACTGATATCGTGTTTAGTTTTAATGTTCTGAAACCATTGAACTTAATTAGAAATTTGATTGTGTATTTAAGGTGTGTGTGTATATATATATATATACACACACACACACACTCTTGTACAAGCTAAGGGAAATTGGCTAAGGAAGTCGACATATTTACTTGATCGTTTCTTTGGGAGTTTATAACTTCTTGATGTTTTTTTGAGCTTTAGAAGCTCTAAAGCTCCAAGGTTTGCACCTAAACTTGAACTTTGCCTTCAAATTATTATTTTTTTGAGATATTGTGAGAAGCTTGAATCTTGGGGATGTAGTATGTACTTCAAATTGTTGTCATGTTGGCTTTGTTACTACTTTGATAGTTTACTTGCTTTGTGGGTTGAGAAAAAATATCTTGAGACAATTCGATATGAAAACATGATCATTGAGAGCATAATTCTGTAATTGAGTTATAAGTATGCTAAAGTCACATTGGTGTTATGTGAAGCATTTTTGTAAGACAACTTAATTCACCCACATATACGGATTGCTTGAGCATTATTGCATTCTTGATTATGGGGTGACGACCCTTCTTGATTTCGGATCTTGCCTAGCCTGACTTTGGATTTTTATTTCGTCTTGATGATGGACTTTTGTCCATTCTCGAGTATGAGTGGAAAGCCACTTTCAACATGGCTTATGATTCTCTTGATTGTTGGGTGATGATCCTTCTTGATAGGGGCTTCAGTCCTTCTTGATATGGGCTTCGGTCCTTCTTGATATGGGCTTCGGTCCTTCTTGATTTGGGCTTCGGTCCTACTTGATTTGGGACTCCGGCCCTTTTTATTACTCGAATATGCTTTGATGTGATTGCATGACGTGTGTGTTGGGCGAAGTTAACTAATTGAATGACTTTCTTGAATTATCTTTGAAAGCCTCCTTGTCACTAGAGATATGAATATTGTTATTTGGTACCACTCCTTGGGTTGCTATTTGATTCTCTTGAATATCGTACATAGCTTACTTTGATAAGTCTATTCCTTGAATTAGCTTCTAAAGCATTCTTGACACTTGGTATTTGAAGCTTCGAAAGCTTTCTTGACACTTGGTATTTGAAGCTTCGAAAGATTTCTTGACACTTGGCATTTGAATTACTAGTATCTTGAAATATTTAGGGTTTAGTGATCCTCGTGAAATGTCATACACTGATTAAGTACTTGGTTATTAATTGGATAAGCTTATGTCTTGAACTATTTTAGTATATGATTTTCATCCTCTTGAAACCATTATACCTTCGTTAAGGACTTGATGATGATTTTGACAAGCTTATTCCTAGAATTTGTCGTTGTACTCCTTACATAGCCTACTTCTCTTTTTGATATGAAATGTTAGTTAAGTTTATGTGCCACTAAGCTTTTGCTTAGCGATAGTTTGTTGCTATCGTAGGTGATGGTCCGAGGGAGACTTAAGGATGGCCAATTGAGATAGACTATTTAGAAGCTTAGATGAAGATCACATTTGCATGAGCATATTCATTTTGCATACTTTTGGGGAGTTGTACGTGATCCATGTGACACACTTAGGTATGCACTTTTGAAACTTATTTACATGGGCCTCTACCGCTACTAAATTATGGTGAATATCTTATCAAATAAATGTCTTCTGAACGTTGAGGTATGAAATTTGGTTTTGTTTCGTAAGTAGCATCCTGCCAAAAGGGGGTGCTACAGACTCGGTCTCAAAAGTAGCCTCCTCAATAAGACAGTGCTTCCATTGCACCTTCACCGAAGCAATCTCTTTTGACCTCGACTTTCGAACATGCCTATCCAAGATCGCGATAGGCTCCTCCTCATAAGTCAAATTCTCATCAAGCAATATAGAATCCCCACGAACAATGTAGGTACCATCAGCATGGTACCTCTTCAGCATCGAAACATGAAAAATCGGATGAACTCTCGCCAAGCCTGGCGGCAATGCCAACTCATAATCTACATCACCGATACAGACCACAATCTCAAACGGACTAATATACCTGGGGCTCAACTTTCCCCTCTTACCAAATCTCATAACACCCTTCATGGGTGAAAACTTCAATAGAACCTGGTCACTTATAGCAAACTTCAAACCCCGGACCTTCTGATCTGCATACATCTTTTGCCGACTCTGAACTACCAAAAGCTTAGCCTCAATAACTCTCACTCTATCAAGGGACACTCTCAATAAATCCGTGCTCCAAGGCGGAGCCTCGAATCCATCAAACTAACCAATCGGAGATCTACATCTCCTACCATATATGGCCTCAAAAGGTGTCATGCCAACACTCGAAAGATAACTGTTATTGTACGCAAACTCTACCCAATAGTAAATGTTGATCCCAATTACCACCAAAACCAATAACACACGCTCTCAACATGTCCTCGAACACCTGAATGGTCCGCTCGGACTGGCCATCGGTCTGGGGATGAAAAGTTGTACTAAGATCCAATCAGGTACTCAACTCCTCATGAAACGCCCTTCAGAAAAGGAAAGAAAAAATCATACCCCGATAAGATACAATAGAAATAGGAACCCCATCCAATCTCACAATATCCCGAATGTACAACTTGGCTAACTTCTCTGCGGTATAGGAAACCTAAACTGGAACAAAGTGAGCGAACTTAGTCAACCGATCAACTATCAAATAAATAGAATCAAACTTCCCAAGGGTCTTCGGAAGACCTGTGACAAAATCCATGGTAATCCTCTCCCACATCCACTCGGGAATGGGCATCCTCTGAAGCATCCCACCGGGTCACTAGTGCTCATACTTTACCTGCTGACAATTTCCACACTTAGCCACAAAATCAACTATATCTCTCTTCATCCGACGCCACCAATAGGGTTGTCTCAAGTCACGGTACATCTTAGTCGCCCCCGGATGAATAGAATAGCAAGAGCTATGAGCCTCGGATAAGATCAACTGAATCAGATCACCAACACGAGAAACGCACCCCTGTCCTCTAATCCTAAAAATGCCCTCAGAATCAATCACGGCCGCCTTTGACTCACCTCTCAAAACTCTATCTCGAATCTTTCTCAACTAAGCATCCTCAAACTGATGAGTCCAAATCTGATCCAATAAAAATGACCTCGCCTTTATACAAGCCAAAATCCTGCTCAGGGCTGAAATATCAAGACGGACGAAACTGCTGGCTAGAGTCTAAACCTCCATGGCCAACGGATGCTCGGAACCAATCAATCGAGCTAAACTCCCTATACTCACTACTTTGCGACTCAAGGCATCAGCCACCACATTGGATTTTCTGGGATGATACAGAATAGAGATATAATAGTCTTTCAGAAGCTCCATCCATCAGCACTGCCTGGAATTAAGATCTCTCTGGGTAAACACATGTTGAAGACTACGGTGATCAGTGAAAACCTCACAATGAACACCGTACAAATAATACCTCCAAATATTCAACGTGAAGACCCCGGCCAATAACTCAAAATCATGGATAGGATAATTCTTCTCATGAACTGTCAACTGACGGGAAGCATAAGTTATCACTCTACCCTTCTGCATCAACACAGCATCTAGGCCCATATGGGAGGCATCACAATAGAAGGCGATATTATTACCCTCCATGGGTAATGCTAAGATCGGGGTTGTAGTCACAAGGAGCTTGAGCATTTGAAAGGTCTCCTCACAATCATCCAACCACTGGAAAGGAACATCCTTCTAAGTTAATCTGGTCAATGATAAAGCAATCACCGCAAAACCCTTCACAAACTGACGGTAATAGTTGGCCAAACCCACAAAACTACGAATCTCAGTAATAGTAGTGGGCCTTGCCCAACCCCTCGTAGCCTCAATCTTTTGTGGATCAACTATAATCCCATCCTTGGACACCACATAGCCTAAGAATGCTATACATTCCTACCAGAACTCACACTTAGAAAACTTAGCAAACAGGCTATGTTTCTTCAACAACATAAGAACAGTACGGAGATGGCTCTCATGCTCCATTCCGCTCTTGGAATACACTAAGATGTCATCAATAATCACAATCACAAAAGAATCAAGGAATGGCCTAAAGATGCTATTCATCAAAGTCATAAATACAGCCGGGGCATTTGCAAGCCTAAAAGACATCACTAGAAACGCGTAGTGGTCATATCTCATCCAAAATGCTGTCTACGGAATATCCTCTACCCTGATCTTCAATTGGTGATAGCCGGAACGCAAATCAATCTTCGAAAACACCGAAGCACCATAAAGTTGGTCAAACAGATCATCAATACGAGGCATAGGACACTTGTTCTAAATGGTGACCTTGTTTAGCTGGCGGTAATCAATACACATCCTCATAGTGCTATCTTTATTCTTCACGAATAACACAGGAGCACTCGAGAGAGAAAAGTTTGGTCTAGTGAACCCCCTTGCTCAACAAATTCGGTAACTGCTCCTTAAGCTCTCTCAACTCAGCAGGTGCCATTCGATATGGTGGAATAGAAATAGGACGAGTGCCCGAATCCAAGTCAATACAAAAAATAATGTCGCGATCAGGTGGCATACCCGGCAGATCTGATGGGAACACCTCCGCGAACTCGCTCACAATAGGGATAGACTCAAGGGGTGGAGATGCAACAGTCGTATCACGAACATGGGTTAAATAAGCTAAACACCATTAATTACTAATTTTTTCACTCAAAGAAAGGAAATGATCTTCTTCAGAGCAGGGCTAGGAGTACCCCTCCACTCAAGCCAATGAATGCCCGGCATGGCTAAGATGACTGTTTTGGCGTGGCAGTCCAAGATCGTGTGATAGGGAGAAAGACAGAACATCCCCAATATAACATCAAAGTCCACCATATCTATGATTATCAAATCTACCCAAGTGTCATACCCCATAAAAGTAACCAAACAAGACCGGTAGACTCGATCAACAATCATAGAATCTCAGACCGGTGTAGAAACATGAACAAGTATATCTATGCTATCACAAGGCAAAACCCAACCAACGGCATGAAATACAGATACATACGAATAGATGGATCCAGGATCAAATAACACAGACGTTGCTCTATGACGGATAAAAATAGTACTTGAAATCACAGCATCTGAGGCCTCTACCTCGGGCCTACCAGGAAATGAGTGACAATAGGCTCCATCACGCCCAGTGTGAGATCCCTTTCTCGTACTCTAAGTATCACCTCTAGCTGGCTGGGACCCACCCCTAGAACTATGGGAAGTATCGCGCCTGGCTGAGCACCCCCTCTCTGAGAAGTCCCACCTCGATCACCAGATGATGTAGGCGTCCTCGGCGGCTAATAATCTCGCTTGAGTCAGGGACACCTTATAGCAACATGCTCAACCTCTCCATATAAATAACAGGTAATAGAAAATGAATGTTGATATATGAAAGTTGAGGACCCGGATGAAGCAGCACTGTCCACTAGCTTGGAGAACGAACTCTCAGGAGCACTCTGCCTAGGTGTCTCACTAGAGAAAGCCGGTAACGCTGAATGCACGGGACGACCTGAATATGGTTGAGGTGGCCTCAAAAATTGACTGGCGCCCCTCAAACCAGAACCCCCAAAACTGCCAATCTGATGTGGCCTCTTGTCACTACCACTAAAAGCACGAGCCTTAATGCCCTCAACCATATAAGCATGCTAGATAATGAACTGGAAGGAAGCCCATATAGACTCCATCTGAAGAGAAGGAATTTGTAGAGAGTCCCACTAGTACCCCAATAAAGCGCCTGATCCTATCAGCCACAGTAGGGATCAACGGAGTAGAATAGTAGGCTAGATATAGGAAGCATTTCGCGTAGGACTCCAAGGACATGCCCCTTTGCAACGACCCAGGTACATACTTCTCAAGGAAGGCTCGATAAAATTGAGTACAGGTCAAAGGACGAGAACCCTCAGGCCTGCACGACACGAAATACCTCCACCACATCTTCCCATCGCCAAGAAACTGGTAGGACACATAATCAACACCGTGGGTCTCCACTATCCTCATACGATGCAACAACTCCTGCATATCAAGAATAAACTTATAGGCATCCTCAGACGAGGTACCAGCAAACCTCGGGGGCTCTAACTTCCTGAATCTCCCAACCAGGTCCTGATCAGAAGCAGTCATAACAGCGCCCTCCATGGGCCTAATATCCTCACTAGGGGTGGGTATCGCATCAATGCAAGGAGCCATAGCTGCGGCGGGATGTACTGTCCGTGTAGGTTCCTGCTCAGGGGTCTGCGCCCCAACCCTAGTCTGTAAACCAGCGCCGGGAGTAGAAACACCGGCAGCCGCCTGCTAGGCATCAAGATGAAATAGAATCCTAGCCATAATATCATGCAAGTCCTAATCAGAAGTAATCCCAGGCTATGTCTGTACTGGGGCCACACCATCCTCTGCGGCCTGGTCTCTATCCGGCTGATACTCAGGCTCTAGATAAGGAGACCTCTCTCGCCGTTATCCCACCACAGTAGCTCTGCCCCTGGCTGGGCAGCCTCACGGCCTCTTACTCTGCCACGTCCCCTGGCTGTGGCACGCCCTCGGGTGCCAGCTGTAACTGCGGGCTCTGGCACCTGACCTCGGGCCATCGATTCCTCACCATCTGTGACAGAAGAGATAAAGGTCATATACCGATTTGATCTTCCTAGATACCAATTGGACTAAAGTAGCACGAAACAATGAAAAGAAAGTGATATTTCCTAAATGTCCTATAGCCACTCGCAGATAAGTACGGAGCTTATCGTACCGATCCTCGAGACTCTACTAGACACGCTCTTGTATTTAAGATCGGGTAACCTAGTGCTCTGATACCAACTTATCATGACCAATTTTGCCTAAGCCGTGTGGGCACTTACCTTCCCATCTCGGTAAGCGAACCCTCAACCAACAATAAACAAAGTCCCAAATACATAACCAATCAACGGAAAGAATAGATAGGTCTTCACGATTTATATATATATATATAAGATAGTACGGAATGATAATAACACCCCTAAGGATAGTCTGAATAATACAAGAGCATCTAAATAGGGGAATAATACAAGTATAGAATACTAAAACATAAGTGTCTATGTCTCTGAATAGAATAGGACATAAAGGTAGAGAAATCTTCAAGGCAGCGAACGGCCATGCTCACCATGGAGACTCGAAGATAATGCTGAAGCGACTATCAGCCACGCGTCACAGAAGTGGATCCAACCTGGTACTCTACATTCATAAAAGAATGCAGCAAGTGCAGGTCAGTACTGATAGGCATCATCGGCCGACTAAATATAGTTAACACAACTCAGATAATAAAGCAGATAAGTAGATAACCAACAAGTATAAGTCAATGTAATCAAATCCAAGTATCCGTCATCGCCTATGTAAAGCATCTAATCCAAAATGTGCCAAGTCTAAATATATCCAATCCAAATCCAACATCACAAGTACAACACCAAACATCCCAAAATCAAATCATAAGGCAATGCAGTAGTGTATGAATGCATTGCAATGTCATGCAAATGTTGTGTACATATGTATTCCGGACGAAATTATCGACGTCTCGGTAGCACAACCCAGTGTGACTCGCGAAGTCTAAGTGCCACCCGTCGTGGATCTTTACCCAACAGACAGATGGGACCCTAGATTTTTGCCCACGGGGGGTTCTCACCGGCACCACCATGGGGGACCCGCAGAGTCCATGAACTATCAATAATTCCGGAACTAACATCAAATATCAGTCATGCAATTAACGATTCCGGAACTAACATCGGATATCGACCGTCTCACGTCACTCAAGTAAAAACGTTTTATCAAGTATCAACTTCACTTAATCAATGATTCCGGGATGAATAACAGACATCGGTCATCTCACGTCACTCAAGTAAAAGAGTTTTATCCATTATATCAGGACATCAACAATGTATCATGACAATAAGAGTGCATGCAATGTGTTATGTCCCGTGTTTTTGCATAATTGGAAATCGTGAAATAATTAAGACTTGTATGTTATAAGAAGATAAATCGATTTTAGTCATTATGCCTATGTCGTTTATGAAAGTATTGGTGCTAAGACATCGGGGAAGGCCGAGGGCAAATTTGGAATTTCGGGAATTACAAAATGAGACTTCAACGAATTGGGCCAAGAGAAAAAAATTTGATAAAGATTGGAGCCCAAGTACTAGGGGTGGCCGGCCAAAGGCTTGGCCCAAGCCCCATTTTAAGTGGCCATGTGATTATCACATGACCCTTAATCAAGTATATATTATTATCCCCCTTTAGAATTTTCAAGAAAGATCAATCAAACAAAAAAAAAAAAGGAAAGGAGAGCTCAAGAACACCCTTCGGCCGAACCTATTCCCCAACAACAAAAATTTTTCTAGCCTTTTGTTTTGATCATAAAAATCGTGTCCCTTTTGTAGTTGTAGCAAGTGCAAGACGTTCTTCAACGTGATACAATTTATTTGGCGAAAGGATCACGTTTGCGACAAGTCGGATTTTTAAGAAAAGGTAAGGATTTTGTCACTTTTGAGTTATGGAACTTGTATGAATGTTATAGTGATTAGAATTGCATGAAGATTATGGGATTTTGGTGTGTATATGCATGGCGTGTGTGTGTGTGTGAAAGGTGTAGTGGCCGTGAGCTATGTGGTGTGGAAGGCAAGGTGAATTTGATTTTGTTTAGTTTGTTAGTTGCGTCGTTGTGGCATTTATGACGTAAATGAATGTTTAATGAGTTGAATTGGCATTGAAAATGGTTGCGGGTTCTTATGGGAAAGTATATGATTTTTGTATATTCTTGTATAATTATGAAAGTAAGACTTTAAATGTGAATTATGGTTGTTGCTAATGAATGTGGGATGAAACAATGCGAGTTAGTATGTTCGTCGTAGTTGTTGACGTTTCGGATGAAATATAGAAAGTGACGAATCCCTTGGACTTAAGTATATTGCCCGGAACATTATTGGAATGTGTTTGAATAACTTTGAACGAGTAAATGAGTATGTTAATGTGGATGTTAATTTGATGTTATGAGGTTTGGATGAAAGTTGTTAATTTGTGTAGAAAGGAAGAATGTTGACATTGGAGTGATTTTGCTATAATTTATGATGTTGTGATATTGTGGGTTGTTGTTGTTGATGTATATTGAGCCGAGCTAAGTCTCGGGGATGTTATATATATAGGGGAAATGCTGCCAAAATTTCGGTAGACAAAAATGAAGTTAAGGGAATTCTTAAGTTTTGAAATCTCTAATTGGTAACTTTGACCATTTGCAGATTCTGGACGAAACGGGATCTGAGTTTTGGGTGAGCATAAGACGCTTATAAGGTATGTAAGGCTCCCCACTCCTTCTTTTGGCATGTCTTAGCATGTTAGGTTGATATCGGAACCCCGGGAGCTATATTGCTCCTCGAAATCCGAATTAGAGAATGGCTACTATTCATTCAATTCTATTGAAGCTTAAAGACCCTATTTAAGCTAGAAAGTAACCAAACGTCTGAAACTTATGCAAACGTAGTCGGATTACTTCGAAACCTTTATGTATGATCCCATAGACCCCAAATGTCCGTGATTCATGTCCGCCACCTCGACTTGACCCGAGGTGAGCCCGCTAACCCCGAGATGCCTTCGTTTGCTCTATTAGGCTCTCTTTTCGTAAAATTTTGATAAAGAACCTTTGATTATGAAATTGTCTTCTATAAAATAATGTTTCGATTAACACAATATGATAAACTATAATTTTGGGTTATAAGTACCATTTCGGGAACACTTTTGTGAAATGAACTCCGTATTAACTAATTGTTCGACTATTTCGACTAAGGATTTGATTTGGGACTTTATCAAATTCCAAAGAATATTTTGACATACAAATTGTATTGTTTGCTCACGACTCCGCTCGTGCCCTTATTATGATTCGTTCACCAGTTCCCGGGCCGGTTGTGATTTGTGCGCACTATGATAAATTCGGTTGTATGCTGTGTTACGGTTCCCGAGGCCTCGCCATAGGGCCGGGTTCCGTTTGGTGTTATGTTGTGATATGGATGGTGATATGTATGATGATATGTGTGCTCGGGGATGTACGGAGATTTGAACCTTCTGGAGTTATGCTGTGTGTGGCACCAGCGTCGAAGTGGTGACCACGTTCTTGAGCCTTGCATGATTTTATTTGCATTATATATATATATATATATATATGTTTGATACAAATTTTGATATATCATTCAGTGCTTCCCTTTTGTATCTTGTTTGCTTTCAGTTGTGGCCTATAATTCTGTACTCTATGCTTTACATACTCAGTACATCTTTCGTACTGACCCCATTTCTTCGGGGGCTGCGTTTCATGCCCGCAGGTACAGATATTGGTGATCCACCACTGTAGGTTCCACTTTCAGCTATTTCGGAGTACTCCCCTTTTATCCGGAGTCCACTTTTGGTACATACATCTTTTGCTATGTATATGTTTCTGTATATTTGACTATTTGGGTACGGCGGGGCCCTGTCCCGTCATATGTCTTCGTTTTGGGATTTGTAGAGGCCTGTAGTCATATATGTGACCTGAGGGTCCTATATGCGTATGTTTTGCTTATGATTTGAGTCTTAATGCGGTCTGTCTGTTTCGGTGGCCAAAACGGCCCTTATGTTTATATTTGTGCATATGATCGGCGATGTACATTCCGCCGCTCCTTTCTGATTTGATATGACATTTTGATTCGTGCGACCGCTTAAGACAGGCTTTGACATGAATTATGTTTAAAACGGCTTTTATGAAATTTGAATTTGGGTTGAATTTGATAATTGAATATGCGAATCGGTCTGGGTGCCCAAGTAGGGTGCCAGTCGCGGCCCATGGGGCTGGGTCGTGACAAAAGTGGTATCAGAGCGGTTTATCCTCGGAATGTCTACAGGTCGTGTCTCGTAGAGTCTTGTTTATCGGTGTGTTGTGCACCACATCTATAAACAGAAGGCTACAGGGCATTTAGGGTGTTACTTTTCTTTGGAATCTTAGATCGTGCGTTAGAGCTGTGCTATTAGGATGATTTTGATCTGATTCGTTATTGTGTTTGCAGTGATGCCTCCGAAGAAGGCAACGGCGGCCCAGAAGGGCAAGGCAGGGATAGCAGGGACTAGTCAGGCACAGCGAGTTACCCGGGCTCGTGTTTACGATTTTCTCGAGGTTATGCCCCATTCAGAGGGATCCGCTACACCTCCGGCGGAGCCTAGAGCAGGTCCATCAGCAGCTCCAGGGGCACGAGTACCCGCACCCGAGCCTCCAGCTCCTCACCCAGGGGCGGAGGACGGGACACTGAGAGAGGCTGTGCCGTTATTGACCACTCTGGTAGCGGGACAGGCTCGCAGACGCGGGCGGAGAGATGATGATGATGACGACAGGCGTGACAGCCTGAGAGTTCGAGAGTTCCTATCGTGTGGCCCTCCAGAGTTTTTCGGGTCTACGCCCGACGAGGACCCCCATGACTTTATTCGAGGGATGCGGCGCTCACTAGACTTGGTCAGGGCTTCAGAGACTGAGTCTGTTGAGTTGGCTTCGCATAGACTACGGGATGTTGCTGCTCACTGGTACGCGTCCTGGGAGCCATCCAGGGGTGAGGGTGCTACCCCAGCTACTTGGGACGAGTTCGTGACTGCTTTCACTCACCACTTTTTGCCCCAGAGTTACGGCGGGCGCGGGTTGACCGATTTTTGCATCTGCAGCAGAGGGGTCGGAGCGTCCGTGAGTATAATATGGAGTTTAATTCTTTGGCCCGGTATGCACCTGCCATAGTAGCAGATATGGACGATCGGATGCACAGATACGTAATGGGGTTAGACCGCTATTTGATTGATGGCTGTATGGCGGTGGCATTGCAGGCAGACATGGATATTGCCCGACTACAGGCTTATGCCCTGGGTATGGAGGACCGACATTGAGCTGATTATTCTAGCAGAGATCGGGACAGGAGGCCGCCCAAAAGGGCCAGATCCGCAGGTTATTCTGGAGATTCTCGAGGCGAACAGCCTCAGCAGCAGCAGTCAGGCAGACATCCTCCTCCGTCAGGCCGGGGTACACAGCCAGCCGGTAGGAGATTTGATAGTGCAGGACAGTCTGGGGCCGGTAGGAGATTTGATAGTGCAGGACGGTCTGGGGCCGGTCAGAGCTCCAGAGCATCAGGGTCACAGATAGCTAGAGGTCCCAGCCAGCCCAGACCACCCAGGCCCCATTGTTCCCATTGCGGGAAATCGCACCCAGGAGAGTGTTATCGACTTACTGGAGCCTGTTTTTCATGCGGTGGTCAGGGCCATCTTATGCGAGATTGTCCGTTGGCGAGTGGTTCTGGTAGTGTGGCTCAGCCGACGGGGTCAGCCGCTGGTTCATCATCTACTCCATCAGTTTCACGCCTTGCGGGGTGAGGTATGCCGGCACCGGCGGGACGCGGTCGAGGCCGTGGCAGTGCTTCAGGTTCTAGCGGTCCCTCGAACCGCATATACGCATTAGCCAGCCGCCAGGATCAGGAGGCCTCGCCGAATGTCGTCACAGGTACATTATTGGTTTTCTCCAGATCTGTATATGCACTGATTGATCCTGGTTCTACTTTATCTTATATTTCCCCGCTCGTTGCTAGTAAAATTGGGATAGTGTCTGAGCCTATAGAGCCATTTGAAGTGGCTACACCAGTTGGGGATTGTATTATAGCGAGGCAGGTATATAGGGATTGTTCTGTGACATTATGTGATCGCTGCACTAAAGCTGATTTGATAGAATTAGATATGCTGGAATTCGATGTCATTATAGGTATGGACTGGTTAGCTTCCTGTTATGCTAATGTTGACTGCTAGAAAAAGGTAGTCCGTTTTCAGTTTCCAGGGGAACCAGTTATAGAGTGGTTCGGGTCTACAGCATCGCCGAGGGGTAAGTTTATTTCGTACCTCAAGGCTAAGAAGATGATTCAGAAAGGCTATATCTATCACTTGGTTCGTGTGCACGACACTACAGCTGAGACACCTACCATTCAGTCTGTTCCGGTCATTAATGAATTCCCAGACGTATTTCTTGATGAGCTGCCGGGTCTTCCGCCCGAGCGGGAGATAGATTTTACTATAGAGTTGTTGTCGGATACGCAGCCTATATCTATTCCTCCGTACAGAATGGCACAGGCTGAATTGAAGGAGTTGAAAGAGCAGCTGAAAGACTTGTTGGATAAAGGCTTTATCAGACCCAGTACATCACCCTGGGGAGCGCCGGTATTATTTGTAAGAAAGAAAGACGGGTCACTGCGCATGTGTATCGATTACCGGCAATTAAATAAGGTGACTATAAAGAATAAATATCCCCTCCCCCGGATTGATGATTTGTTTGATCAGTTGCAGGGTGCTAAATATTTTTCAAAGGTGGATCTGCGCTCAGGTTATCATCAGGTGCGAGTGCGAGAGTCTGATATCCCAAAGACTGCTTTCAGGACCCGGTACGGGCATTATGAATTCAGAGTTATGTCTTTCGGGTTGACTAATGCTCCAGCAGTATTTATGGATCTGATGAATCGGGTATTTCGGCCTTTCCTGGACATGTTCGTGATTGTGTTTATCAATGATATTCTGATTTATTCACGATCAGCAGAGGAGCATTCGGATCATTTGAGGACGGTACTTGGCACTCTCTGTCAACAGAAATTATATGCTAAATTTTCCAAATGTGAATTCTGGTTAACTTCTGTGGCTTTCTTGCGGCATATTGTCGGAGTAGACGGTATTCGGGTCGTTACGAAGAAAATTGAAGCTGTACAGAATTGGCCCAGGCCTACTACACCGACAGAGGTGCGCAGTTTTCTGGGGTTAGCCGGATATTATCGCAGGTTCGTGGAAAAAAATTCTTCTATTGCAGCAGCACTGACGAAGCTTACTCAGAAAGCAGCGAAATTTCAGTGGACTGATGCCTGCGAGCGCAGTTTCCAGCTGTTGAAAGAAAAATTAATTACAGCCCCAGTGTTAGCTCTTCCAGAAGGATCAGACGGGAATGTTGTCTTCTCTGATGCCTCTGGTATTGGGATAGGTTGCGTGTTGATGCAGCACGGTCGAGTCATAGCCTATGCTTCCCGGCAGCTCAGACCGCACGAGAAGAATTATCCCACTCATGATCTTGAGTTAGCCGCAGTGATTCGTGCTTTGAAGATTTGGCGGCATTATTTATATGGGGTCCACGTTGATATTTATACGGACCATAAGAGTCTCCAGTATATTTTTAAGCAGAAAGAACTAAATTTGCGGCAGAGAAGATGGCTTGAATTATTGAAAGATTATGACGTTGATATTCTGTACCATCCTGGGAAAGCCAATGTGGTAGCGGATGCACTTAGCCGCAAGTCCATGGGCAGTTTAGCTGATGTACCATCTGATAAGAAAGACTTGGTTCGTGAAATTCATCAGTTGGCCAGCCTTGGAGTTCGTTTGGCGGATTCTGGAGATTCTGGGATTTCTGTTCGTGCAGTTGCTGAATCATCTATTATAGCAGAGCTAAAGCAGCGTCAGTTTGAAGATCCTATCCTGGTTCAGTACAGAGATGTGGCCCTTAATAAAGACAAGACTCCGTTTGAAATTTCACCTGAAGGGGTATTATTATATGAAGGCAGATTCTGTGTACCAGATGTTGTAGGCCTACGGCGACAGATCATGGGCGAGGCGCATAATGCACGGTATTCTGTTCATCCTGGTTCCACTAAAACGTATCATGATCTCAGATGTTTATATTGGTGGGACGGTATGAAGAAAGATATTGCTGAATTCGTTGGTCAGTGCCCAAATTGCCAGCAAGTTAAAATTGAACATCAGAAGCCCGGTGGATTATTACAGGAGATGGAAATACCAGCCTGGAAATGGGAGATGATTAATATGGACTTCGTTGTTGGGTTACCGCGCACTCCACCCAGGTACGATTCTATTTGGGTTATTGTTGACAGACTGACGAAATCAGCCCACTTTCTCCCAGTCCGGACTACTTATTCGGCTGAGGATTATGCTAGATTATATATCAGAGAGATAGTCAGACTTCACGGAGTCCCTGTATCTATTATTACTGACCGAGGAGCCCAGTTTACGGCAAATTTCTGGAGGTCATTTCAGGAGGGATTAGGGACTCAGGTGAGCCTCATTACAGCTTTTCATCCTCAGTCCGACGGACAGGCCGAGCGCACTATTCAGACACTGGAAGATATGTTGCGGGCCTGCGTTATTGATTTCAGGGGCAGCTGGGATGATCACTTGCCACTTATTGAATTTGACTATAATAACAGTTATCACTCCAGCATTCAGATGGCCCCGTACGAAGCCCTTTATGGTAGAAAATGCAGATCTCCTATTGGTTGGTTCGACGTGGGCGAGACTAAATTAATTGGGCCAGATGTGATCCAGGAAGCAGTAGATAAAGTAAAACTTTTTCGGGAGCGATTATTGGCTGCACAGAGTCGACAGAAAGCTTATGCAGATAGACGACGTCGACCGTTAGAGTTCCAGATTGGCGACTGGGTATTTCTGAAGGTGTCGCCGATGAAGGGTGTTATGAGATTCGGTAAAAAGGGTAAGTTGAGCCCGCGGTATATCGAGCCATATCAGATCGTTCGAAAGATAGGCGAGGTCGCCTATGAGCTAGACTTACCATCCGATTTGGAGGTCGTACACCCGGTATTTCATGTGTCTATGCTGCGAAAATGTATTGGTGATCCTTCTAGGATATTCCCAGTGGAGGACATTCAGGTAACGGAGCATTTGTCTTATGACGAGCAGCCTATAACTATTCTGGATCGACAGGTAAGGAGACTGCGCACTAAGGAAGTGCCTTCTGTCAAAGTCCTGTGGCGCAACAATAACCGGGAGGAGATGACCTGGGAGGCGGAGGATGATATGAAGAAGAAATACCCCCACTTGTTCCCGAAATCCACAGGTAATTTAAACTTTTCAGTCTGTTGTGTTGATTGACAAAATGAATTACGTATGCCTCTATAAGAGAGGGACTCCCCCGTTATGTTCATAAGCCTTTAGAAGACTAATTTAACATTCGGCGACGAATGTTCTAAAGGGGGGAGAATGTTATGTCCCGTGTTTTTGCATAATTGGAAATCGTGAAAATAATTAAGACTTGTATGTTATAAGAAGATAAATCGATTTTAGTCAGTATGCCTATGTCGTTTATGAAAGTATTGGTGCTAAGACATCGGGGAAGGCCGAGGGCAAATTTGGAATTTCGGAAATTAGTTTCGGGAATTACAAAACGAGACTTCAATGAATTGGGCCAAGAAAAAAAAATTGATAAAAATTGGAGCCCAAGTACTAGGGGTGGCCGGCCAAAGGCTTGGCCCAAGCCCCATTTTAAGTGGTCATGTGATTATCACATGACCCTTAATCAAGTATATATTATTATCCCCCTTTAGAATTTTCAAGAAAGATCAATCAAACAAAAAAAAAAAAAGGAAAGGAGAGCTCAAGAACACCCTTCGGCCGAACCTATTCCCCAACAACAAAATTTTTTCTAGCCTTTTGTTTTGATCATAAAAATCGTGTCCCTTTTGTAGTTGTAGCAAGTGCAAGACGCTCTTCAACGTGATACAATTTATTTGGCGAAAGGATCACGTTTGCGACAAGTCGGATTTTCAAGAAAAGGTAAGGATTTTGTCACTTTTGAGTTATGGAACTTGTATGAATGTTATAGTGATTAGAATTGCATGAAGATTATGGGATTTTGGTGTGTATATGCATGGCGTGTGTGTGTGTGTGAAAGGTGTAGTGGTCGTGAGCTATGTGGTGTGGAAGGCAAGGTGAATTTGATTTTGTTTAGTTTGTTAGTTGCGTCGTTGTGGCATTTATGACGTAAATGAATGTTTAATGAGTTGAATTGGCATTGAAAATGGTTGCGGGTTCTTATGGGAAAGTATATGATTTTTGTATATTCTTGTATAATTATGAAAGTAAGACTTTAAATGTGAATTATGGTTGTTGCTAATGAATGTGGGATGAAACAATGCGAGTTAGTATGTTCGTCGTAGTTGTTGACGTTTCGGATGAAATATAGAAAGTGACGAATCCCTTGGACTTAAGTATATTGCCCGGAACATTATTGGAATGTGTTTGAATAACTTTGAACGAGTAAATGAGTATGTTAATGTGGATGTTAATTTGATGTTGTGAGGTTTGGATGAAAGTTGTTAATTTGTGTAGAAAGGAAGAATGTTGACATTGGAGTGATTTTGCTATAATTTATGATGTTGTGATATTGTGGGTTGTTGTTGTTGATGTATATTGAGCCGAGCTAAGTCTCGGGGATGTTATATATATAGGGGAAATGCTGCCGAAATTTCGGTAGACAAAAATGAAGTTAAGGGAATTCTTAAGTTTTGAAATCTCTAATTGGTAACTTTGACCATTTGCAGATTCTGGACGAAACGGGATCTGAGTTTTGGGTGAGCATAAGACGCTTATAAGGTATGTAAGGCTCCCCACTCCTTTTTTTGGCATGTCTTAGCATGTTAGGTTGATATCGGAACCCCGGGAGCGATTCTGCTCCTCAAAATCCGAATTAGAGAATGGCTACTATTCATTCAATTCTATTGAAGCTTAAAGACCCTATTTAAGCTAGAAAGTAACCAAACGTCTGAAACTTATGCAAACGTAGTCGGATTACTTCGAAACCTTTATGTATGATCCCATAGACCCCAAATGTCTGTGATTCATGTCCGCCACCTCGACTTGACCCGAGGTGATCCCGCTAACCCCGAGATGCCTTCGTTTGCTCTATTAGGCTTTCTTTTCGTAAAATTTTGATAAAGGACCTTTGACTATGAAATTGTCTTCTATAAAATAATGTTTCGATTAACACAATATGATAAACTATAATTTTGGGTTATAAGTACCATTTCGGGAACACTTTTGTGAAATGAACTCCGTATTAACTAATTGTTCGACTATTTCGACTAAGGATTTGACTTGTGACTTTATCAAATTCCAAAGAATATTTTGACATACAAATTGCATTGTTTGCTCACGACTCCACTCGTGCCCTTATTATGATTCGTTTACCGGTTCCCGGGCCGGTTGTGATTCGTGCGCACTATGATAAATTCGGTCGTATGCTGTGTTACGTTTCCCGAGGCCTCGCCATAGGGCCGGGTTGCGTTTGGTGTTATGCTGTGATATGGTTGGTGATATGTATTATGGTATGTGTGCTCGGGGATGTACGGAGATTTGAACCTTCTGGAGTTATGTTGTGTGTGGCACCAGCGTCGGAGTGGTGACCACGTTCTTGAGCCTTGCATGATTTTATTTGCATTATATATATATATATATATATATATATATATATATATATATATATATATATATATATATATATATATATGTTTGATACAAATTTTGATATATCATTCAGTGCTTCCCTTTTGTATCTTGTTTGCTTTCAGTTGTGGCCTATAATTCTGTACTCTATGCTTTACATACTCAGTACATCTTTCGTACTGACCCCATTTCTTCGGGGGCTGCGTTTCATGCCCGCAGGTACAGATATTGGTGATCCACCACTGTAGGTTCCACTTTCAGCTATTTCGGAGTACTCCCCTTTTATCCGGAGTCCACTTTTGGTACATACATCTTTTGCTATGTATATGTTTCTGTATATTTGACTATTTGGGTACGGCGGGGCCCTGTCCCGTCATATGTCTTCTTTTTGGGATTTGTAGAGGCTTGTAGTCATATATGTGGGCTGAGGGTCCTATATGCGTATGTTTTGCTTATGATTTGAGTCTTAATGCGGTCTTTCTGTTTCGGTGGCCAAAACGGCCCTTATGTTTATATATGTGCATATGATCGGCGATGTACATTCCGCCGCTCCTTTCTGATTTGATATGACATTTTGATACGTGCGACCGCTTAAGACAGGCTTTGACATGAATTATGTTTAAAACGGCTTTTATGAAATTTGAATTAGGGTTGAATTTGATAATTGAATATGCGAATCGGTCTGGGTGCCCAAGTAGGGTGCCAGTCGCGGCCCACGGGGCTGGGTCGTGACACAATGCATGAATCAACATCAATAATCATGATTAATATCACAAGTACCAATAATGGTACGCCAACAATATATATCCGAATCACAAATACCATCAGTGGGTATGCCAATAATATATAAACGAATCACAAGTACCAACAGTGGGTATGCCAACAATATATCCAAATCACAAACACCAACAGTGGATATGCCAATAATATAACTGAATCACAAGTACCAACAGTGGGTACGACAACAATATATCCGAATCACAAATACCAACTGTGGGTATGCCAACTATATCATAATCAAGATGATAAAACAGAACCCAATATCTATCAACAACTCATGGCATCAAGCCGGCACAATGGAACAATCAAATCACAACACAAGGGGTGGCTAGACCCAACACAAAACAGGGCCCAACCTAAGGTAATATCCATCCCAACTTCATACCGAAGGTTCATATGCTGTCTCCGATAATATAATCTAAATATGTGCTTCGATATACGAAGTCTCACCAAAGGTAAGCCATAACCTACCTGGATGGCCGAACCATAACACCAACAACTCACGCATTTGCCTTGCCTTTGCCTTGCCTTTTCCTTACCAAAGTAGTCTAAGCATAATCGAATTCTAGATTAGAAATCATGAAGAATGATACTAATATTACTACTATACAAATTAGGTCAATTCTAACCTTAGAAATTGGGGAAACGGGCCCACGAGAGCAAAACAGGAAATTTAGAAGCAAAATATCAAATTAAGCACTAGTGATCATAACCTAACCACTAATTGCTGATTTAACTTAAGGATTAGCCTAATTTCTGATTTAAAGCAAAACCCCTAATTTGGGTATAAACCCTAATTCTTTGATTCCGAAATTCAACACTAGAAATCGAAGATATATGATTAATAAGTTTAGATTCATCAAAATCTAAAATAAACATGATCAATTTCCTCATTAATGAGCCTAAGGAAAAATTCATCAAAATCCTCTTTCAACTTCCATCACTAAGGGATTATTAAAGGGAAGAGGGAATCCAAGATGATTATGATTAAAGGAAGAGTAAAGGAACAACCAAGATTTACCTCCAAGAATATCTCCAAAATATCTCCAAGAACTGTTCCCCAAAGTTCTAATTTCGAAATGGGAATAATGAGGGTCTAAGGGCTTTTAACACTTCATTAATGTTACAAACTGCTTGTCACCCGCTTTAGCGGCACTAGGACAGCGCAGCAGAGCCACTTCAACGGTCATTCGACTGCTTCAGTGTCGCTACCGCGGTGCTGGTGCCGCCAAAGCAGGCATCAGACACCAGGAATCTCTCCCAAGTATCACAATTTGATCCGATTTCTGACTAATTCCCAAGGCCATTTGCTCACATACCATACACATAGCCACATGTAAAAACACGCTACAAATGCGCCTGTGGTCTCAAAAATTCCAACGGAGGTCTCGTTGACCGAGTCAAACCCCGACACCCTAATTCTAATTTCCAACCCAAGTCCCAAAATGCATCCGAGTGCATTGGGAGCCGAATCAAATACACACACAAGTTCTAAACGATCATCCAAACCTCTCGAAATTAATGGAATCCCAAAAAGGGTCCGTCTACCCAAAAGTCAACTTTGGGTCAACCATTTTTCAGTTTAAGCATATATTTCATAAAAGTTGCCCGAATCCGATCTAGATACCTCGGGAAGCGAGTCAACGGTCCCCTCAGGTCAAAAATGAGCTAATCAATGCTTAGAGAAGGGCAAAAATACCGCAAAGACTATAACGACTAAACAGGTCGTTACAGACTTCCTTACAGTGAGATATGTAGGCAGTCCATACCGAACCCAGTCGCTTTATTAGTAAAACCCAAACTCAATTACTTTATTTCAAACTACGCTCGACCTGAATTCTTACTGCGACAGGATACGTAGGCGTGCTCGAGATCGGTCATCATAAAAGAAAAACTAAGAAACCTTTAGGAAACCACAGAGACGATAAGGCAGGAAAGGTCAACAGGATCAAGCTTGTAAGGGGGTCAGCACAAAAATCATACAGCATCAACCCTACATTGGGGCAGAATATTTGAGAGAACCTCAAAAATTGCTATCATAAATAGTCAACAAGGAAGGAGAAAAAGTAATGCAACACACTGGGGCAAACATTTTGAGCAAACCTTAAAAATTCCAACATAGCATGACGAAACATGGGTCACTCAGAGCAAATCCTGAAATCGGGGCAGAATTTTTTAGAAAGATCTCAAAAATTCTATCAGCACGAAAGTCAGCAATCATACCTCTGGGAAGAATCGGAAGACCTAGTTCGAAGAAAACATACGTCATGACACATAAAAAGCGAAACAAACATTGGATTTAAGGAAAAACAACATGCAGAATTTTCAATATATATATATATAGCATAATTACATCCCCAGCAGCATCTCTCGAAATACCAAGCCCAAGAGGGTTCAAAGAAGCATTAAGAGGGGATGCTAGACGGGAGCTAATGACGCTAATCGGCTTCTTAGGAAACTCACAATTTTTCTATGTATACAGTTTTTTCTTTTACAAGGCAGCAAGCACACCGCCAACCAGTTTATTCACAACAAATGTGAAAGGAAAAACTCAGCCCAATGGTGAGAGACCAAAATGTCACGGCAACAATGGGTAATAAAGACACATCTGGCCGCAAGGGCCACACAACAAATGAGCGTAAAGACAAGTCTAAACAAAAGGGTCACTCAAAGAGTGAACAACAAATATATATCGGACCAAGAGGGTCACAATAAATGAGCATAAAGATACATACAACCAAAAGGTTCACGATAAGGATGAAAGGGCATATCCGACCACAACGTCAATAACCAATACAATGGACGAAAAAAAGATTATTCAGCCATAAGGGCCGTATATGTCATCTGCATGCCAAGAAGGCCATTCATTTATTTTGCCAAGAGGGCCATTCATTCATTTAAATAAGACAAAAGGGTCATTCATACAAACTGCTGAGAGGGTCATTCATTCAAACAAGCCGAGAGGGCCATTCATACAAACTGCCAAGAAGGCCATTCATTAAAACAAACCAAAAGGGCCATTCATACAAACTGTCAAGAGGGTCATTCATTCAAAAAGATAAAAGGGACATTCATACAAACTGCCGAGAGGGCCATTCATTCAAACAAGCCGAGAGGGCTATTCATACAAAATGCCAAGAGGCCATTCATTCAAATTTCCGAGAGGGTCATTCATACAAATAACCAAGAGGTCCATTCATCTAAAATTCCGGAAAGAATATCTGCATATTGTCAAATCCATGGAAAAAGCACACAGCTGCCAAACAAGAAGCTGACTTGCTGAACCAGATCCAAACAAACTGCGGAGCAAACTTGGAACTTTTTCTTATGCTGCCAGAAAAAATAGGGTGCCCACGAGATTCAATCTCTCTGACCAGGATTTGGAAGTCATCCGATCTTAGACTCAGCCACAATTTGTCTTGTTTTTACTCTCTTTTCTAAAAAAAATTGCAACCGGTCGGACACACACGGGAAATCTGAAAGTATTCCTACATAAGGGGCATACCCTTCTCCAGTGAGTCGAAATACATGTGACCTGATTCCTAGAGACCAGGGATATGTAGGCGAACTCAAGACCAAAGGGTCGGTCATATTCTAAAAGTCATCCAGAAGAATCCAAGTCACAACACCGAGGGTCTCAGGACTTTCCTTCCAAGACACTCAAAAAGTCTTTAGTTGAGTCAAACTACAAGCGGCCTAAATTCTTGTATAACCTGAGATATGTAGGAAACCCATAAACTAGGGTCTGGCCACGTATGTGAAAACTGCAAAGGGTGAAGAGCTGGGTCAGTCAAAAATTAAGGTTAGTCAAATTTTATTGCTCAGGGATGCTCCCGCGATCCTTGAACACCGAAGGGGCAGTTGTTAACACCTAATTTTTGACCTCCCGTAATTTACTTTAATTAATCAGAGTCCTTGGGAAATGGATAAAATAGCTATGCACCTTAAAGGATTTAAATGGTTTTTATAGGTTGTTCAGATCAACTGTTTGCTCCTTTAAATTGGTGAAAGGCTTTCATGGCATCACAAATCTATTTAGAAATTAATTGGCATTTTTATGAAATTTATGAGATGCTTGTTAGATTTAATCAAAGAAAAAAGGGGATTTTGTTTTAAAAGGGTAATCATTATTTAATTGTTAAATTGTCAAAATCAAAATTAGTAAATATTTTATTCCTTTTAATCCACGGAATTGGAGTAATTTAAATAATTAACCATTTCACCCTTTAATCTTTTAATTTTGCATAATTGTGTAATTTGTCAAATATTATTTGTAAATTATCTATAAATATTTTAATTAATCAATTAAGTGGTCCTTATTGCAAATTGATGTTTAAATTATTTGATTGCTTTCCTATGGCCACAATTAATTTGACCAATTCATGGAAGGAAATTGGGGTCATTTTTGTAAAACTAGCCTCTTAGTGGCCTTGATTGAAATAACTAAATTTATTGGCTTAAATTAATTAAGCTCACTAATGCAATTTAATTTTTAAACTCACTAATTAGGCGAAATGGCCATAATTGAAATAACCAACTAGATTAAAATCAATTAAGGCCAAATTTGGCCATAATTGAAATAATTAGTTGGGTCAGAGTCAATTAGGGCCATATCCGCAATTTTAAGGCTATTAACACAACTGGCCAATTTTTAAACTATCATCAATTTTAATTTATATATATATATATATATATATATATATATATATATAAAAGGGCCAGCCTTTAATTTCTTAAATTTTGGATCGAGTCCTGCCTCGTGTTTCCCTCTTCTCTCTCCGCCAAAAATGGAAAAAATACTAAGTGTAGCAGATGAGCACAACTTTTGCATGTCTATTGTAATGAAAACATTTAATGTTTCACTTGATTTCACGAAATTTAATCCAAACGCGGTAATAACTCATGCCTTTGCTTTTTTTTTATTCTGTGATTTATGTGTTTTGTTGTTGTACTATGCTTGGATATCATTAGTTGACCAAAGATAGGTTAAATCGAGTCAAGCAAGACTTAGATTTGACCATCCATTGTTGATTCGAGATAATCTTAGTCGTGTAAAGGCCTACAAAGGCTAATTTTGGAGAAAATATGTTTGACCCACATCGTTTGTTTAAAGCTTTGAATGATTTTTGGGGTTCTATAAATAGAACCCCAACCCTCTTTACAATGTTTGGGAAGAGTTCAGAAAAGAGAGTGTTAGAAAGTTTGAGTTTTTGAAATTTAGAAGTCTTAAAAAATGAGTTTTCAGAGGTCAGGAAAATTGGGAGAATTAAAAGAATGCTAGAAACTTCGAATTTCAAGCCTCTTAAGTATAACAATTTTAAGACTTCGACTAGTTGAGGTTTTCTGAGTTCTAAAAATTTAATTTCCCTTTTGTTTTCGAGTCTGTGTGGCTGAGTGTGGTCTTGGAAGCACAAAGGGCTTCCAAATTCGATTTTGACCAAGGATGCACTATTAAAAGGTAATATTCTATCCCTTTACTTATTTTGTTATGGTTTAGTAGTTATATGATAGTAGCCTGTTTGGTGATTAGTTAGTTTGTTGGATTATTTTAGTCCAACTAAGTGACAACATGTTGCTTGAGTGATGTTTAAGGTTCATTAGCTTGTTTGATGTGGAGATTACTTCCCTTATTTTCAAAATACATGTTTAATATTAGTAAATAGTTGATTGATATGGACTGAATATAAAAGTTTTAGATAATATTGTTCATGTTGTGCCACAGATATGGATGAGCAAGTTGTTATTGTGTTCTGTTAGATTGATTGAAAATTTTCTACTAGACTGCTTCAAACCTTAAACATGACAAGAACATGATTATATGAGTTATAATAAGTAATTTAGTGAACCTTTAAATCGGTATTGATCCCATTTGAATGCAATAGAATGCTAAAGTGTTGTGATGATTTGTTTTAAAATTATTTAAGGCATTTGCTCTTTCTTGGATAAGACTATGTCAAACTTGACTCTTCAACCTACTTTCTTAGGTCTATG